>NC_081791.1:9658157-9908157 GCF_963082965.1 Carassius carassius
AGAATACTGGCTTGATGCTTGGAGTAATAAAGCCAGATCAGCAGTGGATGAATTACAGTTCTTTTCAAGATTCCTAACATCTGATGCCTTGTGTTCTTGCTTTGAACAGGCAGTTTTCTCTCTCACACCTACACCCATCAATGTGTCATATTCCTGCTGCTGTTTTAGATGTTTGAGTTGTGTGAGAATTTATGACGTACATTATTAAACCACCGCAGACATACAGCATGCAAGTCGTTGATCAACATGACAAAGCTGACATCTCTCTAACAACAAGATGCTTTCAGACAAAAATGCAAACAAGAGACCAAATTCATATAAAAAGTGAAGGTATATAACAGAGGAAGATGACACGATTAAACATTTAACATTAAAGTGACCTATGAAAAGACAGAAAGAGGACAGATACTTACTGTAGCCCATTCCCTGGACAAAGTACTTGAAAGCCTCAGCGAGTTTACCCGGCTGAAAATAGAAAACATCCACATTTAATACAAGTCCAAATGACATCAAACTGATGCTGTGCTAGACACAATAGTGTTGTCTTTTATTCTTACTTGGACAACTTGGGGAAGTCCACCACAATCTGCCATCTGAAGAGAGGAAGGGAACAATAATCAACAGAGATGGAAACTCGAGAAATGTCACAAAGATGTGACCCCAGATCCTTAAAATATAGCTTAAGAATTATTTACAATTGATTTTAGCACAAGATAGGATTTAAAAAAGGCAGTTATTTTTTATCTTTTGTTTAAGTGTGTCAGTAGTAAGTATCAGTTTACATTTCCTTTTGCCATTAATCGTAATAATCTAGTGAGATTTTGTCTGCACAAGGAGTCTGACAACAGCCAGTGCTCCACACAGAGATCTGATCTTTGGATCTTCGATCTGACTGGAATTAGAATAAGAAAGAAAAAGAAAAAACCCTGAGTCAGACTAAAACCAGACTGTGGCATTGTCTCCAAGACACTTGATTGAAGAAACCTACCTGCAAAGTTATAGTACTGTGAAAAGTTTTAGTCTGTGAGAAGGCTTTCAGAAGTAAATGTCAGACATTAACTTCTATTAACTACATTTAATTAACATATGGTGTGACCACCCTTTGCATTTAAAACAGCTTTCATTCTAGGTGCACTTGCACATTGTTTTTCAGGTAGCTTTGCAGGTGGGTTTCTTCAAACGTCTGGAGATGTTGCCACAGTTCTTCTGGATTTTGTCTAAGATTCTTCATGACTGATTGACTTCTGACAGGATTAGCGATGGTGAGACCTCAAGCATTTTATTTGTTGACAGATTTAGAATAAAAAAAATTACATTTTCAAATGTATTTTACAAGCGACCCAAACTCCCACCACATGCAGAGATGGAGTTTTTTGTGGTGCTACATTTACTGGAAACCACTCTCTCTTTTGAGTAAAATAGCTCAGTGCAGCACTTTCTTGACAACTAAAAACCACATTCAGTCTACACAAAGATGAGAGTTTGCATCCTTGAATTAAAACATTGCTCTAGGAGGAAAAAGCTGACATGCCTTGAGTAAAGTAGTCTTGGTTGGATTTAGCCTTGAGTTGCATTCAACCTGCAAAAAAAAAAAACAGATAAAATCCCACCTGGTGAGTTCAGAAACAAAATGGAAGGTATAGACAGATAAAATGTCCATCTCTACACTAAACCAAAAGGTCTTACTCAAAAGTTCAGTATTCGGTACCGATACCAGTAAAAATCCACGGTTCTCGTTACCAATTTCGGTACCAAAGCAAAACACAAAAATATGCTAATTAAAAAAAAAGTTCTTTTTTATCACTAAAAATAAAACCAATGCCATTCTTTATACTTATTTACAATTGTGTTTAAAGTTTTTCTACAAGTAATATAATTATGAAAAACAGTGAACAAGTTTCACCCAAATTTAATTTGTCTTTTAATTAATCTAATTTAAACCTTTTATTTTTTGGTAAATAAAGGGGATTTGAGATTCCGTCCACGTTTTCTGCTTCGCGGAAATCATAGCGCTGTATGCGTCAAAAACCAGGTTGACCGGGTACTCAGTACCATCGGTACTTAAAGAAACCTGGTACTGTGACATTTTCATTTTTTTTGTACCGAAGTACCGGGTCTTTTGACAACACTAGTCAGTCTCACTTTAAAGTGCCACACTTAGTCAAACTCAGAAGGTGTTCACTAAGTGCACAATAAACTGTTACTGCATTAAGGATTTTAGAACAGATAGAATTGCCATTTTGGACAATCAGGATGCAAGACCAGAACCATATTATAAGTTATTCAGGAGTAATTTACAATGCACAGCCACTTTAAGGATGTGATGTCATTGGTATACTCTGAACATAAATAAAGAGATAATGAGCATAATGGGCCTTTTAGAAAGCACACTGTGTTCTCTACCATTGCCCATAGATGCAATGGCAATGTTTTTGATTAGTCACTCACCACAGCCTCTACTGCTGGTGACGTGTCACCAACTATTAGCAAGGCAGGACACCTAAACGGTAAGAGAAGACAGACATAAAGGTCTAAGGAAGAGAAGGCACAATGATTTACAGCCAAAATGGACAAAAACAGACAACCAAACAACCTACTTCAGCGTTTTGACCGTATTTTCATTAAGTCCCAGGACAGGCCTCTCAATCTCCAGATCTCGGCGACTGTGATATGCAAATGAAAATGTCTATCAAGATCAGCTCATATGACAATGATCAGTACATGAACTGATAATGTCACCTGTTGTAGGAGTGGCAGAAGAGAGCCAGGTTGTCCTGATTGATGTCCTGAGCGATGTGCAGACGATATGTTTGAATGATCTCCTGGTTCTCTGTCAGCTCGTCCTGAGGAACAAAAACTCATGAACAGACTCTAAGAGAAATGTTTTGTTTCTGAGTGAATCATCTTATAGATGCGGAGGTGAGTGTCATATTTAATGCCTACCGTGCTGAAATGGTGTTCCATCACAATGTCTACTAGATTACTGGTCCATCCAGATAACTACAACAGAAAAACACATGCAAATGTTTAGTGAAAAGCACAATGTTTGAAGATCAAATAAATTTTGTTCCCAGCACCTCCACTGATTTGAGCACCTTTTATTATTGTAGCATTAGCATTCTGACCTGTAAGGTTATTATGAGCTTTACAACAGGGAAATCTTTAAGAAGATCAACTATGCTAATCTGTTGAGAAATCTTAAGTATGGAGGAACGGTTAGGGTTAACTTTTGGCTAAAAATGAAAGGACAGGATATCTTAATTACACATAATAGTGTATAAAGAAAATAAAAAATAAAATTAATTGCATGCACTGTTGATAACACTGAAATGCGAATGCAACTAAAATTGTATCTTTTTTTAACTACTGTGGCAGACTAAAGCATAATGTACCTATTACAAAAAACTGTACCTTTGGAGATACAACAGCTTGTTGCTGGGGCAGTACGAGTATCATATTTTTAGTGTCATTTATTTAACCATTTAATAATTTTCTGCACAAAATAAACATGCTGATTAGACAGTGAATTTTGAAAATTTTACCTTCGAGGCAGCCCAGTCAATCCAGCCCTTAGCACATGGGTCCACATTGATGAGAACCAACCCCTCCACCAGAGCAGGCTCATTCAGCTAAGAGAATGGTAAGATTACATGGATTAGTCCATCATTATGGCTCATACTGACTACTGACTGAGAGGATTAGGTGCTAGACATGTAGATGATCGAACAGTCTAATGACACAGATTCTTAACTTCTTGTGGTATTGCTTCCTATTGTCAGTGTCATGTGGCAGTCGAACACATTGTGATTGGCCTAGGAGCACAAAATACCACAGAAAACTTGATTTAAAAAAAAAAAATGTCCCATTTTCTTTCTGAATACTCATTCTCAGTCTTTTCTCTTGTGCATCAGTGCATACTATTCTAAAGAGTAATCTTCAATTTTTGTCATCAAATAGGTATAAATACTTCTGCATCTGCAACATCTTTCCTTTATGGTGGACATTACCAATTTTGCTTGTTACTGGTTAAAGTTCAATTATGCTAACAGGCAAATAGCTGTTTAAAGGGATAGGTTCAAACAAAAATGAAAACTCTTGCCCTTGGCTGCATCATGCTGTCCCAAACCTGTATGACTTAATTTCTTATTCTGAACAAACAAAGATAATGAAGACTGTAATAAAACATGCCTCACACAGCTTCGGGGGGTGAATAAAGGCCTGCTGTAGCACATTACAGATGTGCGCACTTTATTTCACGACTTCTGGACTCATTACAAAAAGCACCCACTTACCCCGTTGTAAAGCTTAGAGGGGCCAGGGGAATTTTTTAATATAATTCCAATTGGAATCTTCTGAAAGAAGAAAGTCATATACACCTAGGGTGCCTCGAAGGTGAGTACATCACAGGCTAATTTACATTTTTGGTTAAACTAACCCTAAGACCCTGAAAAAGCATATAAACTTATGGAAAATGGGCATCTGGTGTCCCCTTTAATGCATGAATGAATTAATAAATTTCCCCCGAAGAAAGTCATACAGTTTTCCAACAAATGAAGGTCAATATATGATGATATTATTAGATTTATTAATAGATTTATTTATAACGCTGCTTCTGCCACCTTATGGCATTAGATTTACACTTTGAAATAGGTAGTCTGTCATTATAACAGTTGCTCACTGGAAAATGATGGCAAATGCCCTTCATTGTGTTTGCACTAATAAAAGTTGCTGCCTGCCAGCTTCAATCATCAATAAAATGTTGTTCCATATTTTTTTGTATATCGTCATGAATATCATTATCACAAATATTCGTGAAATATCGTGATATAATTTGGAGGCTATATTGCCCACCCCTAGTACTCTGTTTTACCATTGAAATAAGCCTGTTACAGAAAATGGCTTGAGAATTCAACAAAGTAAAGACATGGGAAAGGGATCACGTTATAAATTGCTTTACAGGTCTGAGAAAGTCAACTTTAACCTCAGAAGTGACCAAGCAAAAATGTCTACCTACACGTGACCTATATATCAACACCTTAAGTTCTTAAGATCTCAGTGTCCAAAACACTAACTTACTGCAAGGGCTCACACTTGATTTTACCAAAGAAATTCAGTTACAGGCAGCCATGTGAACTAATCAAGTCTTTTTACAGTGATCGTGATGGAAAAAAATTCAGGTTTCACACCTCTTCTTTTTCCTTTCAGCATAATGCTCTGCACCAGACATTCAGAGAAATGCAAGCCCTCGAGGCAGCACTCACATGACCACATGTCTACGGACGAGCATGTGACAAGCAAATTATAATACAAACGATTTTAAGTTTATGGTGCCAAAGTTTTTCTGCAGAGCTGTGTAGGAGCTCTGAACCCAATAAGCAAGTGGCAGAAATATTATAAATGAGCAATGCAAGCTGCATGAAAGTGTGAGGAGCTGGACTGAAGATTCTTTAGTTCATTTGAGAAAAATACCATTTATCACTTTATACCTTGATAATAACCAGCAGGAGACATGAGACTGAGTGTGTGTTTGATTGTGTTTATGAAGGTATCTATCCTCAGCGTTCATGATTGTGCGTAGATGGTGAATAAGAGCTTTGTGTGGGGCGAGAGTGTGAATGCATGCGTGAACTGAGTCTCAAAGGAGGTGTAGGGGATTTATTGAAGACTGACGACAGATGGTTTTACTGCAGATGGACTTCAAGGATCTTCTTTCAGCTGCTCAATTAAACACCTAATGGTGCATTTTTTACAAGCTACTCCAACTAAAGGTTAGATATTACAACATACAATGACTGATCGGTCATTACAGCAAAATAAAAGGGAAGATATTTTACTTACAGCCAGTCTAGTGAGGATATAAGCTCCCGCGCCCACACCGATACCAATCACACTGTTGATCCTTTTAAAGCACAATCATTCATATTGCTTATTTATTGGCATATATTCTGATAAAATTACACAAATCATTTGAGGCTTTAATAGAAGCCATGTTTTTTTTAAACATGTGGCATTTATTTATTTATTTGTACTGAGTTAGTGATCATGTACAGACTGATTGAGGTCTGGGCTCACTTTAGCTGGGTCAGAACTGAGGGCAGCATCTCGGCAAGCTCATCCATGGTTGGGTACTGGTACCTGATGAAAAGAGGAAGGTGAGAGTGACAAATTAGTCCATCTTAAATCATTTTTTGTTGTGAGGGTGAAAACACTGTCAGTAGTAAATGTGTGAGTTTTCAACATGGTTGAATAGATGGAGCCTCATCAGTGCATTGCATTGCATTGCATGCTATCTACAATTACTAGGGTTGGCAACCCTAGTTTCCCACAACTGTACGTGCACTCGCACCTTTGATAACTGTGCACGTCTTTTTGTGCACGTTTTTTTGTCTTTTTGCACCTGCTGCCACTAAATAAATAGACTGCTATTTTTATATAAGTATAAGGGTTAGATTATTTAGTGTACAGGTTATTTCAAGAGTGATAAAGTGATAGAAAATATTTATTTTCATGCATTTTAAATGGTTGAAAATGTGTAAACCACTCATTGCATCACACCATCTCCCGACTGCATTATTATTTGTAAAATAGGGGGGTTTATGGAGAGTATGCACATGGTTGTAAGTATAAGTGTTTTAGTTCATTGATTTAGGAAAATTAACAAGTGTCTCAGCCCTCAAGGGACTATTTGGCCAACCAGATTATTCCTGCTTGAAAAGCAAAATGTTACTGATGGTGTGAAAAACATCAACTTTGAAGCACATGTGATTGATTGACTAGCATTACTCAACATTACTTACTACCTTCCAGCAACACTACATTCAGTGAAGGTAAAACAGTAATATGTATATATATATATATATATATATATATATATATATATGTATATATGTATATATGTATATATGTATATATATATATATATATATATATATATATATATATATATTAGGGGTGTGCACGGATAGTGGAATATTCGAATATTCGTTCTGCTCTAATTATTCGATAAATAAAAATGATATTCGAATTTCGCAAAAAAAAAAAAAAAAGTTCACAATAAAACCTACTTTGGTCACTTTCTGTGATTCTCCACAGCATATTTGAAGATGCAAGCAAAAAATAATTAATTAATGAATATCGCGCCTAATAACGCGTGAAAAACACTAGGCGTGCAGCTTTCTGCTTCTTTCCAAATCGCTCGGCAGAAGCGCTCCTGAGGCGTCTACTGTTGCTAAGCAACAATGACGCGCTCTCTCACGGAAATTTCAGCAAAGGATAAATGGATTTGCAGCACAAAAAAATCGCTTTCAGTAGCTCTGCTTCTAAATTTATTTCAAAATGGCAATCCATATACAGCTATGATCAGCTGTTCCATCATCTTGTCTGAGCTTTCAACGTTGTTACGGGAAAGGATGAAGCTGAATGTTTAGTTCTTGTCACATGACCTGCGGTGCGCTTGCGGCATTCTGAAAGTTGAGATGTTTTTAACTCGATGCGGTGCGGATGCACCTGGAAAAAACGGGCGATGCGCACGCTTCCATTATGAACTTGAGCGCGCAAAAGATGCGATATGTGAACGGCCCTGAACGGCGGTCTTCTACAGTACTTCAAATATGCCGTGGAGAATCACAGAAAGTGACAGAATTCAAGAACATTGTTGCGGCATCTCTCAAGCAACGAATAAACACCGCTAACTTGGAGAATGCAGTGAAAACTCCTCTTCCTGCGTCTGCCCTAGACCCTCGGCACAAAAATCTCAGGTTTCTCGATGAAAACATGAGAGAAGTAAGAAAAAAACTTTTTTGAACATTATCAGAACATGTTCCTTGATGTGAGTGGTGCGGATGTAGAGGATCCAACGATGAAGAGGATGCAATGCCCACTCGTCGGAAAAGGCTGAGCCAGTTCTCCAGCGATGATTATACAGAGAGTCCAGCCGAGACGAGTGGAAACAGTTCTTGCTGGAGCCATGTATTCGATCAGATGAGGATCCCATTCAGTGGTGAAACGAAAACACGAAGCGCTTCACAAAACTTATTCGCTTGGCACACCGTTATTTGTGAGTCCCGCCAATGTCTGTGCCGTCAGAGCGCGATTTCTTAGCGGCCGGCCTTATTGTTAACAGACTAAGGAGCCGACTTTCCCCCGATCATGTTTACATGCCCGTGTTTCTTAACAAGAACATGTAAAACAATAGAAAAAAAAGCAAAAAAGATTTGCTGACAGTTTCAAAGTTAAGTGTAGGCTACGTTCTACAATAGCCTAATTGCTGCAGGCTGCTATACATTTTTTCTTTGTTCATTTTTTTTTTTTGCTTTTGATCTGTACATTTGTTTGTTTGCACACAGGGGTGTCGGACTGGGGGTAAAACTAGTACTGATTACCAGGGCCCCAGAGAAAGAGAGGACCCCTGAAAAGTCTGGAATACATATTTTCAAGGGGGGGGGGGGCCCATTAGGACTGCCTATGCATAGGGCCCGGGATCTTGTGCAGCGCCCCTGTTTGCACGCATTGTTAAAGGTTTTCAGCTACAAAACACGATGTGTAATGTTCAAGCTTATTGTGTGTAAGCTTGTTCAAAATGACGGAAACAATAAATGTTGCTGAAAAATAACGTCTGTCTCAAACTTAATTTAAATAAACGAATATTGGAATATTCGTTTATTGTGAGCTCAAATATTCGAATGTGATATTTGTGGAAAACGCCCATCCCTAATATATATGTGTGTGTGTGTTTGTGTGTGTGTATGTGTATGTGTATGTGTATGTGTATGTGTATGTGTATATATATATATATATATATATATATATATATATATATATATATATATATATGTATATATATGTATATATATATATATACATATATATATATATATATATATATATATATATATATGTAGGTAGGTAGGTATGTATATATGTATATATATATGTATATATATATATATATATATATATATATATATATACACACACACAGTTATACAGCACTGCTCTGCACGCTGTATGCTACATACAGATATAAAAAGTCTTTCGGTAGTTTGCCTTACCCGGTCGGGAATGGAGGGGCAGATTCTTGCTGGCCTGGAGCATCAACATGGACCACAGCAAAGTGCTGGGTGATTTCCTGCATGTCCTCGAAGTTAAACAGTGTGTTGAAACATGACTTATCTACATTGCAAGAGAAAAAGACAATTCAAGCATTTTTTCATAAATTATCATCAAAGAGAAAAATGGTACCCTGCATACCAGAATCAGATGCATGTGATTACTTTGGGTGCGTTTACATTTGGCATTGACATGTGATCACCATGATCCAATCAAGTAGATCGGATCATCAGTCAATCAGAACACGGCCCGTTTACACTTGGCAACATCAACTGACTTTTCTTTCTGGATAACTGATCTGATCTGACTTTACCGCGCAATATTTAAATAAGTCTGCAGAGAATGCCCCAGTGCAAAGTCAACCAGAAGTGGTGGGTCTTCTTTTGAAAAGCATTTTCAGTTGCGGGACATTTTTTTAAATCAAAGATACCAGACTATAAGTCGCACTTTTTTCATAGTTTGGCTGATCCTGCGACTTATAGTCAGGTGCGACTTATTTATCTAAATTAATTTGACATGAACCGAGAGAAATGAACCAAGAGAAATGAACCAAGAGAAAACATTACCGTCTCCAGCCGCGAGAGGGTGCTCCATGCTGCTCAGTGCTCCTGTAGTCTACACTGAAAACATAGAGCGCCCTCTCGTGGCTGTAGACGGTAATGTTTTCTCTTGGTTCTTGGCTCTAAATAAATGCGACTTATAGTCCAGTGCGACTTATATATGTTTTTTCCTCATCATGATGTGTTTTTGGACTGATGCGACTTATACTCAGGTGCGACTTATAGTCTGAAAAATGCGGTAATTGTAGGAGTCCCACTAGTCTCCACACGGGTGTTCGTTTTTTTTTCTTCTGACAATTCGCGAGAGAGGTGGTGCCGTTTTTGGTGATATCAGCCTGCGAATACAAACATTACACTGAAATATGATCACAATGCTGATCGCACAGTTTTTGCGTAACTTGTCACTGAACTACGGCTGTGTGTAGTAAATGTTACTCCATCTGAAAGCACGTGATGATGATTTATTGTGGATTACAAAACCGGCTTTACCTACAAAATGTGCATGATAATCACATTTGATTAATCATGCAGCACTACTTTACACCTATGGTTCCTCCAAGAACAAGGTTGAGAAATGCTCATCTAAAAAAACAAACAATACCTCTCCCCGCTTTAAGTAGGTGAGCTGTATAATGATACATTTTGCCACTGAAAGACAGGAACTTTTAAAATATATGGGACAACTTACGGTTGAGTCCAATGTCATGATAGGTCAGAATGACCGGTCTGTTGCCTTTAGGAGTCCCTCTCAAAGTCACATGAAGGACACCGTGAAGAGTCTCAATGTCATGCTCCTGCAACCAATCAGAAGATGACATGAATTAATAACAGAAGTGCAAAGGAGTCAACTGTTTGAGCATAGAGCTGTTTGAATTCATTCCTGCAATGTCTGCATTAAAACACAGACTGAAAGGTTTCCATAAGTGGCCTTTAAACTTATTCTTTGTATGGAAATATCTGCTCATCCAGTCAAATAGCATCTCTAAAACAGGTAATAATTAACTCAAAGGTTCTTTTAGCCGGTTTCAAAAAAAAATAAAAATATGCACATCAATGTCTGATTTAATCACCCCCTTGTGTTTCACTGTGGTGTAGGTTTTGGCCCACCCTTGATGTTGTTTGTTGTTGCACATCACCACAACAACCACAGCATCACGTCTATACGTCAAATAAAAAAAATCTGAAATGGACAGCTCAGCTACAAGACAACAAACAGGATGAGGCTTGAACCACAAGAATGAGGTGTAAGGCTAACAGCACTACTCAAGGACTCCTAAGGAGAAAAGAGCAGCAGGTCCGGCTCTAATCTCATTCCACACACAGCATGAGGACCAAATGCAGCTCTGACCTGCACTGGAGGAGACGGACACTGTTTTGATGCAAACCTGCAGACTCCACACACTTACATAAACACAAGGCTATAGTGACCTTTACCGAAGACATAGCATGCATGTTTGTTTATATAAGAAGAAAACCATCTCTCTCTGCACAAGTAATGTAGTGTAGAATAGTTATGTCTTAAGCAGATCTAGAAATCATACTAGCAGCTGACACCTGAAGCAAACCACACAGTACCCACTAAAAGCAGCAGATTTAAAAATAGACGAGGCGGTTATGTTTGTGTGCACACACATATTGCTTTCCCTGATCTCATGTTAGGTGACTGTTGTGTGATGTCTTGATGCACCGTTCAGTCTCCAGAAACAGGTGTTTCTACAGTGCTGCCATTTCTACACTGGACGTGAGCAACACACTGTGACATGACAAAACCTGATCACTCCCCTTTATAATCAAAGCAGCCTACGATGGAAACAGCCGTTGCAATGCTCAATCATTTGAAGGACACCTGGTTTCTATTTGATGCTGCACAACAACTCGTCCATCTGAAATAAAACTTTTGTCTGAGAAAAAAAAGAAAAGAAAAAAGCATTTGTGAACTGACTGCTTTCCTTTTTTATATGTTTCTATAACTCCAGTTGAGATGCTTTTAATCGATTTAAAGCAATCCTTTCTAAATAAAAGTATTAATTGCTTGAACAAAAATGTATGCATGCAATACAAACATCGTATAAAATTGTTTTGCTACTTTAAAAAAATTATAGTTTATCAAACAGGACAGTCACTCTTTTGTGTAACCAGGAAAATTAAAGCATAAGTACTTAAAACAGCAACAATATAATCACTTCTGACACCGCATGGTCACTTGCTATTGGTCTTTTTCCTCTTAATCCAAGAACCTAGCAACAATAAGATTTCGTTACTAAGACAACACAACACCACAGCAGCCAACCAGCAGCAGCAGGACAGAGATGGAAAAGCAGGCAGCTTGGATCGAGCTAAAGGTAGATGTGCCTGAGGGCAGCTCAGAAACCTGTCAGGGATCTGTCAGAGACGGCAGTGCTCTGATAAGGATGGAAGAAAGAGAACAAGGTGAACTTGATGAAGAGGTTGACAGCAGTAAAAAGTTCAAATCTCATCTGTTTGACTGTGAACAGCAGAGACAAAATCAGCTATTAAGAAGTGACTACACCTGCGCAGTGCGCTCAAATTCGGCAAGGCATTTTTTAAAAGTCTGTTCAAAAGTAAAACAGTAAAAGTTGTGATTTAAATAGGAAATGTGACTGTCCCAAAGTTACTGTCTACATAATCAAGTCAATTAATTTTAGTAACTGAAGTGATGTGGCTTTGTAAATAGTCAATATAACAAACAAATTCTTATTGCATCATCATGCACTGCTAAAAAACTAAGTTACGTAAAGGCACCTATTATGCCAAATTCACTTTCACATGTTGTTTTGACAAATGTGTGTTGGCAGTGTGTACACAACCACACTATAATGATAAAAATCCACCCGCTCTTTTTTTGTAATCTCCATATATCATTAGCAGCGTCTCAGAGCTTACCGATCACACAATCTGTAAATTGAGACATCACAATTTATCTCCCTAATCTAGCCGGGACCCCACCCTAAGTGAGCCGCACACAGCTCACTCAGGGTGGTGCTACAGCATTTTAATGCAGCATTCAAGTAAGAAATATCTTCTTATTGAGGCTATAGACCAGGGGTTGGCAACCCCACGGCACGCGTGCCAACAGTGGCACGCAGAGGGATAATCGCTGGCACGCAAGCAATAAGGAAAACTGTATAATGACGTACAGTTTGATGTAATAACTTCTCATAGTCACACAGCCTGTTAGGAGCTACAAATACTATTAAAGTGTGAGAATTAACTTGCATGGATGCACGTGCAAACACTGCACATACTAGGTGCTTCAGATCAAAGCCTCGGTCTAACAGCACTCTTCAATGTCAAAATGACTGAGATGGCCAATCAGATCAAAGTAGGCAGGGTTTACTGTTCACAGAAGCAGAGCGCGAAGCGTCAGTTTAACGTTAAAGAGAGTGAGGTAAGATGAAGCTGCAAATCAATTAACATTAGTCAACTTTTAATAATACGTTTTACCATAGAAATGTTAAATGACCTAAAGCTATATCCAGTGATGAAAAATTTTCTGAAATATGGCCATTTTGAGAGAAAGAAAGTGGGGGGGGGGGGGGGGGGTAAATTGTCTCTCTCTGCAGACAATGAAGCGATTTTGCCCCTTTGTTGTTGAGAAATATAATGTAGCGATTCAGTATCGATTAATAAAAGTAGCGTGACAACACTCATAGGTTTATGAGCTTCTGAATGCTACTTTTTGCACAGCACGATCTCAGATCTCTGTGTGCGAGTGGTGTGTGTTGTGTGTGTGTCTGTGTGTGCACGTTCATCAATTAAAGCAGTGCATTAACGTTGATTAAACGTTAAAAAAACGTTTTTTTTTTATCGTATAATAAAAAATTGTGTATGTACCGTTTAAATACAGAATTATATCGGGGTGTGTGTGTGTGTGGGGGGGGCTGTGTTGGCACAGTGGTTAACCATAAAAATAAAAAATGGCACGTCATGCCGAAAAGGTTGCTGATCCCTGCTATAGACGTTACTCAGTCCAGAGCAGTGAGTAATTCTCTGCTTTTATTTTATTCTTTAGGTCATATTAATAGCACAGACAGCAGCAGGTACTGTATATTACACTGCTGTCACTTAATACACAGATCTAATATCTAATATCTAATATCTGTGTATCAGGGCTTGAATTGGGTGGGGGGGTGCGGCATCCCCCTGGTTGAAAATCATCCAAATTAAATGTTAAAATTCCCTACTTATGATAATTCACAAACTAAATAGCGGCGATTGGCCAATCAGAACTGGGTACTGTAACATGCTGGTCACAAACGGAAGCAAGTTTTTGTTATTTTTCGCGCAAAATTGTTCAAGCGCAACTTTTGAAGTTCTTTAAAAAGAAGACAATTGTGCTATTTATTTTATACAACAGTGCATTGATTTTAATGGTTCAATAAATCATTTATTAAAACATGGACTTGCTGCCACCTACTGGCGGTTTTATTGTCAACATTATTTATCCATGACAGGCCTAAATAAATAATTGTTCATTTAATAAGGCTAATTTTTCAAAATTACACAAATTTTGTAATCATTAAGTAAAATTAGCTACAGGAGTTTTTTTTTTTTTTTAGAAGCTGTAAGTTCACCCCTATTCTAGAAAAGAGGGGCGGGAAGCAGCAGCTCATTTGTCATTGCCCGATATTTGTCATTTTTTAATATATCGGCATCTACCGATATCCGTGTTTAGTAGCGCCGATTTAAAGTCAGGCACGTCGGCGGGCAGCCCCGTGTCATTGGTGCGGTGGAAAGTGCTGCTGCAGCAGCATGTGAAGCACCCCAAGCCAAAAGTTTTGGAAGATTCAACAACAGTCCTGGGAGATAAAGGTAATCAGAGAATTTCACTCTGTAAATGGGATGGAGAAGTTGACAGCTCTAACAAACACTGCAGCGTGACATTACCAAAGTAAACTGTCTCTGACATTACTCCGCCCCGTGATTTCCATTGATCCAATTTCCATGATCGATCGTCGTTTAAATTAATGATCAACTAATTACCTTAATGCTGCAAAATGCGTCTGCAGCGGTATTATTATTATGTGCAAAAGCCACTTGGAAAAAAGCTTTCTCACCCGAATTAAAGGGGTTTTAGTCTGAATAAAATGCTAGTAGCAGGACTATAAAATGAATAGATGTGATTATGATCATTTGATAAAATGAAGAGAGCGCGCCATACGTTGGAGATCATTTTACTTTGTTGACTCTTTCCCGTCAAGGAAGACCACTGAATGCGCCTCTTTAAATGGTTTCGTGGTGCTTGTTGTTGTATTTTAAAACGCAACTGCAATGTTTTCAAATGACACACTATAGTAGTGGTGCAACGGATCATCATTGATCAATATCTTCGGTTCGGCGCACACGTGACCCGTGGATTGATTTATGAAAAAAAAAAAAGTTGCGCATGTTCAGTCCACACTCAGTGGTCATGGCGAGCGGAGGAACGGAGGAGCTTGAACGCCCCGCGCATTTTGGATTCCCTGTCAGATATTATGATGAAGGAAAGAGGTTAGAGTGAAAAGATTGTGCCAGATCTTTATGAACAGGAGAAGAAAAAAGTTGTGGATGAACTATCCCGAGCATTCTCTGTTGCGCACACGACAGAAGGGTGGACGTCCAGGGGGACGGCGAGCTCTGTGAACTGCTCACTTCATCACAGCACACTGGGAGATGAGAAGTCGGGCTATTATGTTAAAAAGAAGATATTATGTGCACTTTAAGTTGATTTCATATATTTTAATTTAATAATTTAATGATAATAAAAAAAAAGACAAAACGTATGTTTATTTGTCTTGGCCTTTTTTTTTTTGCTGATCCAAAAAATTATCCGATGCATACGAGGACGAGCGAGCGCGGGTTTGACGAGATGTATTTGGAGGTTATTGCTCACGTCTCGTTCTGCACATATCCAAATGTTTCCATATTCGCAATGTATCTGAATGTTAAACTATAATATTTTTTATTTATTTAATGTAAACTAGACGGAAAGATCATCCTCTACACATGAGCAAAAACCTCCTTGGCATAACAGCAGAATGGACCGGTATACTACGGTCTATTTAAACTGACCAGTGTAACCTTTTAAACGTTTGGTTGACTGTACTTTATTTTAATAATGAACAGACTGCGATGTAAGTTTGAAATTAGAATGCACTTTAGATGTTCTGTGTCATTTATACCAAACACAAATGTTGCTGGTTGCTAGTGTGTTTGCAGCACTACTGTTATTTATTTTTTATATATTTATTTTTTTATATTTTTCAGTTTAATTGATTTTTATTTCTAAAATATTATTTATTTAAATGTATATTTAAGTTTACATTTATGTTCCAACAAACTTGAAAAATTCTACTTGATAAATGCTCTAAAACTTTTATGTAAATGATTGACATATATATATATATATATATATATATATATATATATATATATATATATATATATATATATATATTACCTGTTTTATATATTTAATACTTGGTCAGTTTATTGATTTTGTTTGGTTAACTTTGGATACATTTTTTATTTTAATACGGTGCAGTGCACAAAATTAAGATTCGAGAGATGGTTCAAGTCAGTGCTCAATAAATGATGATAAGTTTAGAAATGTTGTGCATCCATTTATTATTAGTGTTTCATTTTAGCATGCAAATGAAGGGGAAAACTTAAGATATCGGCCCTAAAAATCGGCAGCACATATCGGCCATCGGCTGACTCTGACCTCTAAACATCGGCATCGGCTATAGAAAAACCCATATCGGTTGATCTCTAGACAGAATCGATGGATGCAACGTTTGTTGTTGATGGTAATTTTTTAGTTGAAATTGATAGACAGGATTCCAATATAACAATTAATAAATTTTTATGCGATACAGATTAAAGGGGCTTCATAAATTACTTAATTTTTTTTAAAACGTAGTTAAGTTTACAAACCCTATTGTATTTTCTTGTAATTTATTAAAAGAAGGTACACCGCGATCTTGTGCCGACTAAACTGACTTGAACACACCCGACTCCGTAATTATGACTTGTCAACTCGTAAGTACGATTGTAAAAAGGGCATAATAGGTGCCCTTTAAAAGGTGGAACATTATTCAATTTTTTTTAAAGAAAAATGATGCATGCATAATGTGCATAAAACCTGGAACAAATCAAGAAATTGTATTAATATTAATTATATATTATTATATGGTTAAATATATTAGACTACTGTATATTACACATTATTATATTATTATTATTACTACTACTATTATGCAGTTTGTAGATTTTGATTTGAATATAAATTACAATGCATATACAGCTATACACTATCAGTTCATGATTGTTAGCATATTGTTTGCTTGCTGAAATACAGGAAAGAATGAATCACAATTATAATAATAATTATTACTGTCTTGAAGATAAGACAGATTTGTGATGCCAACCAAAAGCAAAGTTGCTTAAAATATATATTTTTTAAGAAAAATTATGCAGATTATTTATAAGATGCACAACAAAAACCTGGAATGTGTGTCAAGCTAATTATATTATATATGCATTATGAATGACATATGCTATACATCAGGGCTATTCAATTGGCGGCCCGCCAATCATCTCCATGCGGCCCGACGGCACCAACCTCCCTCCTCCTCTTTTCGCTCCGATTGACCTGAGAAACGTTTTACGTGTGAATATTTCAGCAGTTATTATATGTGTCCCGAATTTATGTCGACTGAACCAGCGATAGGCTACCAATCCTTCGTGAATGAATCATTCTTTTGGTTCGATTCTTTCTAAACGCGCTTGCATAACGGTCTAAAACTATTCGGATTCATTCGGACCGCTCCGTAACTGAATCATCTGAAGCGGTTTCTCGTTCAGTACGGTTACAACAAATAGCGATGTTTTCAGTTGTTTCACTAGTTGTTTAAACACGGCCCAGCGCGGAGTTGCGTTTACTCCCGGTCCCGGACACACTAATATTAAACAGCGTTGCGACAACCAGTGGAAGCGTTTCAGTTCGACAGAAACATTTCTGTTACAAACCACAAATCACTCGATGATTTAATTAGTATTAAATCGGATGAAACAGCCTCAACATTCCCAACAAGACTGATGAGGAAAGCAGGAGAAACATTGTGGCATGACCGAAATTAGAAGACTTTAAATCCCCTAATCACCCTTACAAACATTTACCACATTTACTGTAGTAATTTACCATGGTTGGGCAGAAATGTGCAATATTTATATTGAATACTATGTAGTAATAAATAAATATAGTAAATATATACTATAATATTATATAGTTTAATAGTAAATATAGTGATTTATATTGCATTAGTTTTATTAGGTGGGTAGAGAAATATATATTTAATGCTTGTTAGGAAATTATATCAGTTTCTTTGTAAAGGTGCGTATAGTTTTTAACTTGTGTTTAGGCATTTTTTATACAGTGGGAGCCTGTGGTTAACAAGTCTCACTGTCAGAATATTTTCATTTAAGCATAACAATTATAAATAAAATAATTATTATTTCTCACCAACAGCTATAAGTTTGTATAAATAATTTATTTGTTCCAAGGAAAATAGTTGTACACAGCTGTAAATTATCAAGTTTTTATTTATTATGGTTTTATATATTTGCATACTGTTGGGTACCACATTTCCAAGTAAATACCACACTTCTTTAGGGTTACTTTAGCTTATTTATTGAAACTGTTATGTTTCAATAAATAAGATAAACCCCCAAACCAACCCACCGGCCCACCTCAACTTTTCGATTTGATAATGCGGCCCTCGAATGAAACTAATTGAATAGCCCTGCTATACATTATCAGTGGCAGTAGTAATTGTAACACTACAATAAGGTTTTATTTGTTAATTTAATATGTATTCGTACATTAATTAAATGCTGAACGAAGATTAATAAATGGTGTATAAGTATTGTTACTAACATGGCTAACTAATGCCAACAAATTACATTATTATTAATAACCATTTCTCTACATTTCTTTATTTATTTTATGCATTTGGCAGATGGTTCACACCATGCAATAATACTATTACTACTAATAATTATTACTATTATTAACAGTAACAAGAGGGAGTGCAATTTACATAAAGGGACAAATTCTTCTTGGAAAATCCTTGCTCCCTCTTTTTAAGACATTGCTACCCAAAGGTTTGGATGTGCAACGCCTACTAAAATGTACCATAAATTGTACATAGTGTACATAAATTTGTACAATGTACAAATTGTACATTGTACATACACACTCTAACACACACACACACACACACACTCAAAGGCCTCTCTCTCTATGACACTTACAGACACACAAAAGCACATAATGGCACACACATCCGTAAACAATCATTAGACAAAAGACAGATAACGCCCATCATTCACCCACACTACCTACGATACGACTCAAACTCCATCAGCAATCAAGCACAGACGTGAGAGCGTGAGCAGATCACGTCTGCAAAGTTCCTGCTGCTGCTTTGGAGGAAAAGCAACAGGCGACTTCGACACAAAACAGTCTTTCTGTTAACACTCACCACACTGCTCACTGCACACAAAACCTGGTTGATGTCCAGCACTGCCGTCATGTTTCATCAAGCGATCACCGAACAGACGCTTTCTCCAGGTCCCTCTTCTCACTCTCCTCAGAGAGAGGGGCGGTGGCACGAGGTAAGGGAGGGCACAGCCACGATAAACAGAAGCAAGACCGATGGCTTTGAACGCTCACCAATAACAAATAAAAGCCTTTTCCCCATCTCAATATAAGCCCACGTTGGTAAAATGAGAGGATAAAAGAGAGATCCAAAGCAAAGCAGACGTATAAATGCCTGGAGAGTGTGTTTTTGAGAGAGAAGGGCACTCAAGCTGCTCTAATTGGATTTACAGGGTCAGGTGGAGGGGGTGGGGTGTGTAAATCTCTGCTTTTGTTTTTCGGCGGGTGAGTTGATGAGGGTGATTATTGGGAAATGTAAATAATAGAAGTGTATAAATCCATCCAAAAGTGAATGCAACATGCGGTAACATCCAAGTTGCTGTTGCCATAGTGACAGGCATGGACAGCTCCATGTGGTGACAAAACATGCATGAATTTTTCCAAATGTCTCCGCTATTGTGGTTCAAGATAGAAACTGTGAAAGGAAAGGATATTCGAGGCTCTGCTGTGGGAAATGTGGGATCATCTGCAACAGTGCAGTTTTGTAATCCTAAACTTAACCTCTTCTGATTTTCCTGTCTGGAGAGCACAGCCTGGCTGCAGTAATGGGGAAGTGTGAGGAGGAAAAAGGAAGCGGTGCTTTCGATTTAACCAAGGCAAGACCAGATGACAAGGTGATACTACAGAGATGAATATCTCAAGCATATCTGTTCTGCTGTTGGATAACCTCAGAGATTGTGCATTAGTATAGAAAACCATTTCTGGATTACAACGAGGACTTACAATGAAAGTTTAGGCACAACATCACTCTCTACAGTGACTAAAGTTTCCAACACATTTAGGAAAATGATCATTTTAAAGTTTGACAGTGGAACAGGTTATTTCTGACTAGTGTGGAAGTGCTCTTGTGAAAATATGTACTTAACTGTTTTTAATGTGCACTTGAGTGTACTTCAAATCTTTAAGTACATAAAAAATGCTTGAAAATCAGAGTTAGAGAAAGTTACTTTTAAAGTAATGCATTACAATAATGTGTTACTCCATGAAAAAAAGTGAAATTAATAATCCTTAGTCTGATGAGTGCGTGTCTGTCTTTACACCTCACTTGTCAGAGAAAAAAGGAAAAAAGTAAGTAACTTGTAATTTAAAAAAAAAGTAACTCAGATGTTTGATTGTACATTTTAAAGTAATGACTTTTGTAGTTTTACTTTAGCTTAACAGACTTAAGCATACATTTAAGTGCAATGTGCACTGCACTGTTTAATTCATGTTTTAATCTTTTGTCATACTTTATATTACACATTGACTACCATACTAAACCAATTAGCATCTTAAATTTAATAGTTTAAATATACTAAATTACAACAGTGTTAAAAATGTGTAATTAGAAATTCAGCAATTACATTAAAGTGTATTTTAATTCATCAAATACTTGCCAGTACATTTAATAATTTTTTCAAAGATAAGTGTCATTAAAAAAATGTAATGTAAAGATAACTTTAAAAAGCAGTCTAAAGTTCCATTTAAATGTCAATTTAAACTATAGTTTATTTTCATTTAACTGCATTTTAACATGCAATTAAAGCATTCACACTTCAGTATATTCTTTTAAAAAGTACAATACTTCCCTTTGAGTTCTAGTACCCTGGGTTTTTTACAAGGACTTTTAAAAATGGCATAACCATGTAATCAAGTCTTGGTGAGTCAAACATTCGTCTTGGCCAGAGAAAGCTGCCAAGTGAACAAGAATATCCAAACATTCAGTGACCAACAAGTTATGTGCCATTTATGGGTGGTTAAATCTGAGCCTCCAAATAAGTCTCCTGAGGCCATCCTTAAAAATATTCTTGTTTGCCGTAACCCGACCGACCCTGTCAATTTAGCACGACTCAATTTTTTATTTTTTTTTGCTTTTAGTCCGACCGACTTGCCGATTGTAAATTTGCATTAAGACCGACCAATTATTTTTTTACTCTTCAAACAACTAATACAAAGGCAATAAAATACTATTAATTATATTTAAGTATTGTAGCTAAATATATAAATTGCCTTGGCCTACATACAAATGAAGGCTATCTTCTTTAATAAAAAAAAAACCCTTGACGTCATCTGTGTTTACACGGATGTCACACTATGGCCTGTGCGTTCGCTTCGTCTCATACTCTCACTCACTGTCAGAGTCAACGGTTCGCGCTTGGTAATGATGGCTGCGGCTGCAGTAAACTAAATGTTCGTGGTCACTGTTCAAAGTCATACGGGTGCGGGCACCATAATAAATCTAAAAAAATTCATTAAAACAGCTCGACACTGCTTTAACTTGGCACAAAGTTCTGGAAAAACTGTGCCCAGATCTTTTCCCATCCCTTCTCCTCTCTAGTCTAAAACCGTGACCGTGTCGACTGTCACTTTATGTTCGAAAATCTATTGCACGAATCAAGCACGAATCAACCAACACAAGTTTCGAGAATGAAAATAAGAAAATGATTTTAACGACCTTTTCTCGGAGCGCGTCCAGGTTTTTTTTTTTTTTTTTTTTTGAACAGGCGTCACACAGCAACTGCAGCTTCGGAAAAACACGCATAACAGCAAATAATACTTCTGCACAATGTTTCTCTTTTTACAACAGAAATGTGAATTCAGCCGGTATTCAGTCTCATACAGTTTCGGGCTTGAATCGCCTAGGGCTGTCAAAATACCTGAAAAAACTAAATTCGAATTTTTTACTTAAAAATGATCAAAATTCAAATTGTATAATTTCAGTTAGGGTGAAGAAAAGCTTTTTGCTTCTCTTCTGAGGCTCAAGATAGCGCATCGTTTATTCAAAGCATTAGAATACATGACTGTGAAAAAAACATTTAAAATAATGTTTATGAACCAATTATTATTAATTAAGTTGCTTAAAGAACTATAAACAAAACAGCATCATGTAAGCATGCATTGTTAAATAAATAAAAATGGCGGAAAACCAGTCACACAGGATACATTTTTTCATTTAAAAACATGAGATGCAGTGGGATGGGGAACAAAAACCCAACATAAAGTCTCGAGATATTTTTAAAAAATTAAATTAATACATAAATTTTACATGTCTTTCTAAACATGCGGCTCTCTTGTGCGAGACGCGAGTCCAACGGTGTCCCTCTAGAAAATGCGCGAAATATTCGTTCTGTGTGAACGGCTTGGTTTCAGTTTTGATGTAAACAAGATCTTCTCCACATTGATGTTCTCTCTTTTTGTAGTGGCTTCAACTGGATAGGCTAACATAACCGTATAATGCAATGACACATATATTGTCATCGCATCTCGTGCGCGTACATGAGGTGAAAGATGAAAAAACAGATACTGCGTGTCGAGCTCGTCCGCCTTTAAAAGTTGTGTAGACACAGCTGTGCGCGCGGCGAGATGGAATGGAACACGGACCGGGGCTCATAAGGCAGCTTCCTTAATGCACACCTAAAATTCATATGCGCATTCGAATGTGGATTTTTATTTTAAATTCGACGAATATTCTAAAAACATTTTTTTGACAGCCTAAGAAAATCGCCTATGCGATTTTTTTGTTGTTGTTGAAATTTAATCGTAAACACAGCCATGTTGAAGCCTGCAGTAAATGTTTTGCATTATGGCAGTCCACTCTGCTTATTGTTTTTCGAAAATGTTGCACTCCTGTTTGTCATTTTGCACGTAACTTCACGCCACTAAATCATCAGAAATATTGGTCTTTACCAATATATTGAATCTTTACATTCCTCCTGCCTGTTGTCCGTGGATTTACCTATATTTGGTGTTATTTGCTGTATAAAATGCATCTAGACATGCAAAATCGATTTTACAATCGATTCAATGAACACTCGTCACTCAAATCAAACAGGATTTTTTTTCACAAAAGTGACAACCCAAGAAAGCAAAGTAAACGTTCTCTCATTTGTAGGTTGCATTGATACGTAGCGGTGGATGCAAGTAAAACAGTACCTCATTTTTTTCTCACCTGAAATTCATGCAATAAACATGTTTTTGACAAATATTTAAATTTGTTTGTGGTCTATATAGCCTGCATCAAAATGAGGTTTGCAATGATGCGCCTGAAGGCACAGGTTGAAGACCCAGTCAGTGACGTCACGATATGCTAATTTGTTTAAATTCATACCGACGTCATCACATCACAAAAAATTACTTTTTTTTTTTTTACATTGAAACTTGAAAAAAAAATATATAGACCGACCTACAGACCCTTTTTTTTTTTTTTTTTTTTTAAATTACTGTTACTGCAAACCAAAATATTTTTAAGGATGGCCTGAATGTCAAAATATTGCCCAATTTGTATGTCTAAAATGGATAAGTACAGCTTATCTCTTACATATAATGCAGAAATTAAGCAGACTACACGGTTCTTCTGCCCCTGAATAAAAAATAGTTTTCTTCAGGTTACTACCCAAGAAACACTTTTCTCCATCTCTAATGTTCAGACTGTATGATTTGTTGCCTAGAAACAGCATTCATACCATTGCCAAAAACATTCTGCAACCATACTGTGGATCAGAATCATGAAAGAAATGAAAAGGCATCAAAGCAATTAAACTCCAGTTCAAAGTCAAAGGTGCCAAGGGTGAAAAGAACACGAGTGTGCTCTTCTCTGATGACGAGAACTGTCCGTGAACAGGGAATGATGGGTCACTGTGAGGACGACAAGTCAGCGGAGACAGAGGGAGGGAAGATTACAGGGAGAGTGTGTAAGTAAGTGTGAAGGGTGTAATCTCATTCCCAGCTCTCACAGAATGATGCTGTTCTTACAATTCAACAATGAAGTCATCCTGGCTTCACACTCAGTCATCAGTGTTAGATAAACATATGCAACCACTTCTCATACTGCTGCTGTTTGGTGAAGGATTGAGTATGATTACAGACAGAAAACTGACCGTAACACAAGTAGGAAGATTTAGATATTATCAATCTATAGACAAATACCACTGTCATTCATATGTGGAAACACTGAAGTGTTCACAGCATCATACAAACGTAAAGCTACAGGCAAGGTAAACTTGACCTAGATCACATCAGATTGTGCATGTCGCAAATCAACAACACAAGATAAATGGTTTATCTTAGATCATTAAGGTTGTGCAACAATGCTGAGTCAAGAGATAAGAACAGCATAACAGAGATGAAGCTGTGTACGTGAACCTATTCATGTTCTTTGCAAAAAGCAGAAACTATATGTGTATAAACAAGCACACACGTATATACACACATACAGTACCTTGCGAAAGTATTCATACACCTTCGTTGTGTTTTTTTTACGTTAAATCTTTACATTACTTGTTTACTACATTAATATAAACTCCATATACCATAATGTCAAAACAAAAACTGAATTTTCAAAACTTTGTGAACTTATAGGAAGAAAAAAAAAAGAAAAAAAAACCTGAAATAAGACCATTGCATAATAAGTAATCATAACCTTAACTCAGTACTTCGTTGAAGCATCTTTACAGACTCGAGTCTTTTTGGTATGATGCGACAAGCTTTGCACATCAGCATTTGGCAATGATCTGCCATTCTTCACCTCACTTCCTCAGCTCTCAAGCTCGGTCAGGTTGGATGGGTGCAGATGCACATTTTCTCCATATTGGGTTCAGTGTTCATGGGATAGTACTATGCAGGCGATGAGCAGAGCTGGTTTCCTTCAAACATGTTTGGATTTGAGGTTCATCAGACCAGAGTTCATTAAACCAATATTGTTTCTCACAGTCTGAGGGTCCTTTCAGAGGAGTGTTGAAGTCATGTTTGTCCTTCTGTAGGTTTCTCCCATCTGCATATATGATCCTGGAAATCAACTGGTCAACAGTGACCATCATGTTCTTGGTCTCCTCTAACCAAAGCTCATCTCCATCAATTGCTCAGTTTGGCCCGGAGGCCAGCTCTAAGAAGAGTAATGGTTCTTCTTCCATTCAAGATGATGGAAGCTTCATGCTTATGAAAGTGAAAAAAGTAAAAGTGACATGACATTCAGCCAAGTATGGTGACCCATACTCAGAATTAGTGCTCTGCATTTATCCCATCCAAAATGCACACACACAGCAGTGAACACACACACACACACACCCGGAGCAGCCATTTTTTGCGGTAGTGCAAGGGAAGCAGTTGGGGTTCGGCGCCTTCCCCAAGGGCACCTCAGTCGTGGTGTTAAAGGTGGAGAGAGCACTCTAAATTCACTCCCCCCACGACAATCCCTGCTGGTACGAGACTCGAACCTGCAACCTTTCAGTTACGAGTCTGACTCTCTAACCATTAGGCCACGACTTCCTGTCGTGAACCTTCAATTCAGCAGATTTTTTCTGAACTCTTCCCCAGATCTGTGGCTTGACACAATCCTGTTTATGAGCTCTACAGGCAGTTCTTTTGAATTCAGGGCTAGGTTTTTGCTCTGATATGCCTTTTCTGCTGTTAGACCTTTTCTTAAAATATGTGTGCCTGTCCATATCATACCCTTTCAATTGAATTTGCCACAGGTTAACTTCACTCGAAGAGTAGTAACATATACAAAAAATATGAATGCTCCTGAGCTAAATTTCAACGGTCCCAGATAACAGTGAAATGCAATGGAATTAAGTTTTTTTTATTTTTAATGAATGTGCAAAGGCTTTTAACCTGAAGCTAAAAACTAATGTAAAAAATATAAAAGTATATTTTATTTAGTTTTTTAATATTCTTTTTATTGACATTTTATATAAAATGTCAGTATTTTTTCTCTCCTCTCTTTTTTTCGCAATCCTCTTACAGATCTGCTTTTTACTTTGAAATGATGCTGAACTGCTACAAAGCAATGAGGATCCCAAGCACACAAAGATAAAACCTGTATAATAATGTTGAATTTATCTATTATAAAAGTGGCAGTGAGATTCTTCCCTGATCTTTGAACATGCCTACCTTTAATACATACGAGCATAACCCAGAAACACAGGTTAAGCCTTGACATTTCAGACAGTGTAACCTTGTCCCAGGATGCACCTGAGGTTCTGATGGATGAGAGAGTGGGTGAAGGGGAACAAGGATTTCCCAGTGATTGTGATGTGTGAAGAAAGCCCCCCGTGCAGCGTCCCACGCGTGTACACCCCAGTGCAGGAACACACCCCTGATCAGTGTAACTGTATGCAAGTGTGTGTGCTTGAGAGCGGCCACATCAAGCAGCAGGTGTATCCTGCCACAGCAGCAGTTGAGGGTGCTCCAAATCTGCTACGCTGTCAGAGATGAGAGGCAGAGGGTTTTGATCTCATCTCAGATATTAAAATGTCAGCTCTGTCTCTACACTGTCTGCCAACTATCAAAAATGTTAAAAGATACAACTAAAATACAACTCACGACCCACAGAGGGCAGTGTGTATCTCCACAATCCTGTCTAACTGCTTCATTAATATGTCTACTGAGCCAAGCATACTTGGAAACAACAATTTGTTAACATTAGTTCATGCTATAGTTATTAACGTGTGTGTGTGTGTGTGTGTGTGTGTGTGTGTGTGTGTGTGTGTGTGTGTATATATATATACACATACATACATACACACACACACAGACATATACATCCTACGACAATTACACATTTTGGTTTAGGACAACTTTGATGAAAGGTTTTGAACCACTTCAATTGTTCACTACTCACACACACATACATACATACATACATAGCCTACACATACATATATACATACAAACATACATATATGCATGTATGTATATATTCGTTTTTATATTTACCGTTATATTTATGTTAGTATATAAAAATTAATCCGGAACGATAATAAATTAAAAATAAAAATAAATCAGGTAGGATGAAAGTGCACTGCGTTAAAGGAAAAGGGTGAGCTGGATTTAAAACAAAAACGACAAATCTTTTCACTTAATTATCCTGTTTCATAATCATTCGAAGCCTAAACCATAATTGATAATAAAATTACATTAAATCATGCAACCCTAAAAGGAAGTAAAAATGTTATGATGAAAATGTTCAATAAATAAATAAAATATTAAGGGGACAAATTGTGAAGGCACGAAGTGCAGTCTATCACCCTTTATATCAGCAGCTTTGTGAATTATATAATTCCTGCTAGAGATTAACTGTGTAACCTGTAAACATGTTTTTGTGTTTACAAGCAATAGAGTGAGTAAAAAACATTTGCATACAGCAAATTGAATGGAAATGAGAGTAAATGGTCATCCCTCATGTCTGTCCTTTTCCGGCAGAGTGAGTGTCACGCCTGAATAAACACATGCGCTGCCCCGTGTGCCATCTGACCCAACGCCATACCCCTACAGAACCAATGCTGCACCATCACACATTAATAACCCAGACACCGAGAGAGAAAAGAACACTGCCAGAAGACCAAACAGCACCATTTAGCTAAAGTTGCTCATTTAATAAAAAATCTGAAACATACAGAACAAACCAAACCGAGACAAACAACCATCAAACAATGTTTTTTTTGACTGTTGTGTGTATCTACACTGCCCTCTTCAGGAGGAGCCCAACAGGAGCCAGCTGACATCATCCACACACCGTCACCATAGCAACTGCTCAGCCTAATGACATTAGCATGCCAAGATCTATAAACGAAAAAAAAAAAAGGTGTGATCAGACATTATGGTGATTCAGGGAACCATTAAGGCTGGACTCTTCAGGCAGTTATTTAGCTTCTCAATCGAGTTCCTCTAGTTCACTTATATAGCAGTTTCCTCTCTCTCTCTCTCTGCTGCAGTTCAGAGAGTTACATTATGTAATAGTTCAAGTCATCCTGTTGCATAGTTACCAATAGATCCAAAGGAAATGAAGGGGAAAAAAACAACTTTTACACTGCAACAGAAGACAAATGGCACATGTAGAATCACTAGTTCATGACTATTCACTCATCTCTTGTTTAAACTTGATTTGTGTGACTACGAACACATTCAGCTTCCTCTCAGGTGTGTGCATGTGTGGTGATGTAATTCTCGCCGGAGATGCGGATCCATTCAAATAGCTGACAAACCTGCAGACCGAGGATAGATTTAAACCTGTAAACAATGGTATGATCCTAGATCCTCACATTTTAATCTAAATTACGGTGTAATTTACCGCACTCTAAAAATACTCCAAAGCTTCACTAAAGGGTACAGACCAAACCCCAGATAAATGAGCCTTTCTAATACTTCAGGAGCTGAAGACCTGAACTCTGAGACTGAACTTTTAAAGGGAATTACTATAGGTATATAGACTTTACAGTTTACTTCTTCATATTCATTTTTTTTTTTTGTGATATTACCTAGACAGTTTATAAAATATGAAAACCGTGCATTATGCATTTTATGTCGAAGAAACCATGCAAATACATTTATGTAAAATAACTAAAAAAAGTTTAACTACCAGAAAAAAGGGGAAAACAATTATACAAGTACAATAAATACATCAATATTTTAATTTGAACATAATACAATTTAATAATTTAAATAAATATAAATATAAAATTGTTTTATGAGCTATGAAAACTAATATACACTGCCATTAAAGTGTTTGGGATCAGTATTATTATTTTTTTAAAGACATTAATACTTTTATTCATCTAGGACGTGTTAAATTGATATAAACTGGAAGTAAAGACATACGGTTAAAGAATATTTATATTTTGAATATGCTGTTCTTTGTAACTTTTATCAATCAAAATATCCTGAAAAAAGTATCACATGGCCCAAAAAATAATAGAAAATACAATAAAACAGCACAACTGTTTCCAACATGGATAATAAATCAGCATCTTGATAAATCAGAATGATTTCTGAAGGATCATGAGACACGGAAAACTGGAGTAATGGCTGATGAAAATTCAGCTTTGCATTACTGGAATAAATTATATTTTAATGTATAAATAAAACAGAAAACTGTTGTTTTAAATTACAATAATATTTCACAATATTACTGTCTTAATATTACTGTATTACTGACAATATTACTCTCTCTCTCTCTTTTTCTCTACATTTGATCAAATAAATGCAGATTTGATGAGCAAAAGATCCTGCTGATCTTGCTGATCCCAAACTTTTGAAAGTAAACCTTTTGGCAGTAAATATTATTTAACAAGTTTTCTGAAAACTGACAGTTTTTTCTGGAATCTACAAGACACTGTGGAAAATTTAATTAGTTAAATCTAAACAAAATAACTTATGCCTGTGGTTCCACCTTTAAAAAAGAGACACTTTTACTTCTCTTGAGCAATTCCTCAAGTCCCCTAAGATGACTTTCTTTTTCCTGGCCTAGTCTTTTTCATTGGATGTCAATCTGATCAGGTCTGAGACAATGGAGGATGGAGAGGGCACTGAATAGTGAAGAGTTGGTGAGCAGCAATGTGCTGTGGTCTGGAAAAGACAGGATCACCTCTCACACTTGTAGAGCCCATGGCAAAAGAGCAAACAGAATCGACTGTAGGGCTGAGTATCGATTCAGATGTTCCGATTCGATTCTCTATTTTTTTTATTACATTCATTGAATATAGTTTTATACAAATGCCAGACTAATGACAAGATTCACAATTAATCAGATCTTGTTTTAAATGTTTTCTGAAATAAATACCAGAAAAGATTGATTTGTGGCTTTTGAGAATCGATATCGAATCTACGTCATAAAAAAAAAAAAACGGTTAATCGATTTTTTTTATTTTTTTTATGGGCCGTTAAATGCGCTGAAAGCATAATAAAAATAAAATTCCATATATAAATCACTGATTAATTGGCATTTTCTCCAGTGGCAGTCAAAAAAAAAAGTTCCAATATTAGTGGAATAAACTTAAGATAAATGAAGTGCGCTAACATCCCCGAGTCAAATCTTGCTCTTCAGCGAATATCTAGGTTTGTTCCGAATACCATTTTTTGAGCTTTGAGGCTTTGGCATTAATCAACACTGAATATTCGACGCTTTGGATGGAGGGGGCTGAACATATTCTCCTCTCAACACCGCGTCTACACCGGACGCAAGCGGCGAAGCGCCACAAATACCCGACAGTAATCTGCTGCTGCATTCTATGTATGATGTACTGACACAAAATTCAAATGATTTTCAATATCGCTTTGTCGCATCCAGCATAGACATACTTTAGCTGTTGTGGTGCGGCGTGTCTGTCTGTTTGGATTTTTATTATGTGGAGAACCGTTCATCCAATCGATCTCACATGTGGCGAGTGTGTTGTTGCGGACCCAAGGGAGTGTAGTGTCGCATTTTGGAACAATATGGAGACGAGACACGTTCAGAATGAATAAACTTTTAATAAACGACAGAACGGCGTGAGTGGTGCACCTCACACGGGCAGGGCTTATATACTCTGAGAACAGACACTGCACTAGTGATACAAAACAGATCGGTCAATACTGCGTCATCAGGTACTTTTCTTCATGTGTTTTGGGAGTGTCTTATTGCCAATAACCTGTGGACACAAGTACACTTTGTTTTATCCTCTTTACTACAAATTTATTACATGGTTAAGCCAAGTTTATGTTTTTTTTTAATGATGATTCTGGCTTCTGTATAAAAATAAATGTTTGCTTGTTTTACAGCTGCAATAAACAAATATAAACCTGTTTTACACTGCACATGTGTGAAAACGTATTGGATCCATAGTCTTCTTAAAATAGTGGCCTGTGAATGTAGAACAGATTTTTTTTTGTCTAAATAAAAAAAAAGTTGAAAAAAATAAAAACACACTGGTCTGTTAAGAGCAATACTTTTAATATAGACAAATTATTATTAGACTAGGCTACAGTAAGTTTAATTGTTTTTGTTTTTTTTACACCAACAATATACTATAGGCGTACTACTTCCAGAACTCAGGTGATTTGATGTGCTGTTGTGGTAGGCCAGTTTCAAATGGCATATCTGGCACACTGCCTTTGTCTTGTCTTCACTCAATTTAAATTGCTCTCACACAGCTGAGGTCTTTCCTTTTTTTTTCTTCTCTTCCAGATGAACTGAATCAAGACATTCATGGCGTTCATTCACGATTCATATTCAAGTGCGAATGAGAACCGTTTAAATAGAAAATAGAAAATAAAAATTCAGATCTCAAAATTGGAAATCAAATGCCCACCCACCAAACAAATATTTGAATAATTGAATATTCTGGTCCAGTCCTACAAATAACACAGTTGTGTACACGACTTGCTCTCCTCCAGCTCAACTCACCACCCACAAACCCTCCCACACACCCACAGCACAACAAAGAGACACCAGAGTGAATATCACTGCTCAACAGTGAAGCACAGGTCAAGAGTCTTTCACCATCACACAGCACTGGGAAATAAACCAGCGGCACAGGAGGAGTATATTAATGACTGCGGGTGAATGCTTCAGGAGGTCATATGCAGTACATACAGGCCTAATGACCATAACAGACTCTTACCTGACAATCAAAGTCCTGGAAGTTCTGTCCATTCTGTGCGGAAAGAGAGAGAAAGAGATCAGCTGAAAGGGTTGAGCATGTGATGTTAAAATACCAGGTCATGCAAGACACAATGACCCATGTTATACTTAGCACAGACAACATAATTATATTCTGTTAAAGAATGGACAAATTACAGTTCTGTGAGATGATTTACCTCCTGCCTGAATTGTTGTGCCTGAGTTTGCATGTAAGAGTTACCCAAAGTTAATTTAAATGTTTTTGAACAATTTACATTGAAATTTATAAAAAAGTTATCAAATCTACTTTGCATGTTAATTCCAGAGATGGCATGTTTTGTGACATGCTGAATTTTTTTGGGACTGAATTCTGAAGAACTTATGTACAGAATAGTGCTGTCAAACGATTAATCGCATCCAAAATAAAGGTTTTTGTTTACGTAATATATATGGAAATATTTATTATGTATATATAAATACACACACATGCATGTATATATTTCAGGAAAAAAAAGGATGTTTATATATTAAATATATTTATTTATAATATAAATTATATGAATATAAAAATAGCTATGTAAATATACATGTAAATACGTTTAAAATATGTACTGCATGTGTGTGTATTTACATATACTATACATAATATATTGTAAAATATGTAGTAAAAATAGTCATGCCCAAAAATATGGACACTCTTGGTAAATATGGCCAAAGAAGGCTGTGAAAATGTATCTGCATTGTTAATCCTTTTGATCTTTTTTTTTTTTTAAATGACAAAATTGTAACCTTTCATTGGATAATAAGAATTTAAAATGGGGGAAAATATCATTATGAAATGAATGTTTTTCTCTAATACACACTGGCCACAATTAAGGACACCCCTTCAAATTCTTATGAGTAAAATATCTCTTAAGTATATTCCCATTCATATTCACAATTTTGAGTACTCCAGCGTGATTATAAACATGAAATTATCCAGCCATGGCTAACCGTTTCACAGAAATATAAAGAGGAGGGAAAACAAAGCTCAAATTCCCTTAATCATCCATCACAATGAGAAAAACCAAAGAATATATTTCTGATGTGCAACAAAAGATAACTTAGCTTCACAAATTAGTGAAGTGGCTATAAGAAAAGAGCTAGAGCAGTGAAAATTCCCATTTCCACCATCAGGGCAATAATTAAGAATTTCCAATCAACATAAAATGTTACGAATCTGCCTGGAAGACGACGTGTGTCTATATCGTCCTAATGCATGGTGAAGAGGTCAGTTTGAGTGGATATAGACTCTCCAAGGACCACAGCTGGAGAATTACAGAAAATGGTTGAGTCTCAGACCTTAAAAAAAAATTGTCAAACAGCACCTACATCACCACATGTTGTTTGGGAAGGTTTCAAGAAAAATTCTCCTAGCTCATCCAAAAACAAACTAAAGCGTATTCATTTATCAGACACGACTGGAACTTCAAATATGACTGGCTTCTATGGTCAGATGAAACTAAAAATGAGCTTTTTAGCAGCAAACACTCAATATGGATTTGGTGAACAGAGATAAAAAGTACCCCATGTGTACAATAAAATATACAGCTGTATTTTTGATGTTGCGGGCCTATATTTCTGCTGGAGCTCCTGGACATCTTGTTTAGATACATGGCATCTTTGATTCTATCAAATATCAACAGACGAAAAATCAGTAAGTGACTGTTATAATCTTATAATGGTCCATGCTTGGATCATCCAACTGTACAATAATCCAAACACAAACCTCAAAAACAACACAGAAATGGGTCACTGGGCACAAAACCAAGCTTCTGCTATAGCCATTCCAGTCCTCTGACCTGAACCCTACAGAAAATGAGAAGCACCAACATGGAGCTGGGAATCTAACGGGTCTGGAGTGATTCTGGATGAAGGAATGGTCTCTGATCTCTTGTCAGGTGTTCTCTAACCTCATCGGGCATTATAGGAGAACGTTTAGACCTGTTAAACTGGCAAATGGAGGTTTCAAAAAGAATTCAATAAAAGGGTGTCCTTAATTGGGGCCAGTGTGTATTAGAGAAAAAAAAAATCATTTCATAATGATATATCCCCCCATTTTAAATTCTTATTATCCAATGAAAGTTTAGGTTTTTGTGAATTTTTTTAATAAAAGATCAAAAGGATTAACAATGCAGATTAATTTTCACAGCCTTCTTTGATCATATTTACCAAGGGTGTACATATTTTTGGGCATGACTGCATATAATAAAATTGTATTTTGTAAGCGATTAATCGTTTGACAGCACTAGTTAGAATGAGCGCCTTGAGGAGCCAGGGATCGAGTCAGAGTGAGATGTAGTTAAAGATGGAGAAGGGAAGCACTGGCGTTCACAACCAGATGAATGTGTACAAACTCACCTTGTCTGTCAAGAGGGGTTTGATCTCAGTCAACTGCACATCCTGTAACTCATCCATCCTCAAACCTGACAGCTGCCCGTCACTACAGAGAGAGAGAGAGAGAGAGAGAGAGAGAGGGAGGGAGGGAGAGAGGGAGAGAGAGAGAGAGAGGGAGAGAGGGAGAGAGAGAGAGAGAGGGAGAGAGGGAGAGAGAGAGAGAGAGACAGAGAGAGGGAGAGAGGGTGAGAGAAAGACAGGACAGATATGGATAGTACATCATTACAGTCAGCACTGACTTATTGACCAACAGGGAACATGCCAAATGCTCAAGACTACAGAATTACACTAAACAGGGCACACAGAGACAGAGATAATTGATGTTTAACATACCGCCTAATAACCGCCACCAATCCCCCATTGTCCTTGTTAACTGAATTCACATGAGCTCATGTTTAATTCATGGTTTAACTCGCTGTGGCCATTCTGAAGGTCAATGCATGCAACTTTCAGGAAGGGCATTGTGTAGGCTTTTGTCACCCTTATAATGGTGCTCTGTGACTTACTGCTGAAATAAAGGTTTTGTGTCTCCTGAGCTGCTCTCCATCCGTGATCAAATGTGCTACTGCATTTTAGGGCAAAACCCAAGCAAGCACAGGCAGATATGAATGTTTGGCCCACATATTAAAAGCAAACAGTCCCTTTGGGCGTACTTAAAGAGATGAAACAACATCAGAAACTGATTTTACTGCTGTAATGTGACTCATTTTCTAGTAAAACAGGATTTTCAATAAGAAAAATAACGTCAGTGACAGAAGGCCACATGTGTGTGTTAGATGGATTAGAGGAGTTACTCAGAGGGAAAATTTCGATCTGTCACAGTGTGAAGGGTCAGTGATCTGTCAAAAGACTTAGTGAGACAAGAGAGACAGCCTTATGCTTATATGTTTCTAATTCTTTTTGTATGATTTTTTTTTTTTTCACCCTTGATATTCTTCGGTGCTTTACCATTATGGCTTGAACACATCTAGCATCTCCTCCTGAATCAATGGAAACAGAGTGTACCATTTTGGGAGGAGAGCTGCCAGATGAGCTGCTTCAGAGCTTCTCTAAAGAACAATCAGAGCACTGACTGTTCTTATCTAACAAATAACTTTCCGGTGAAGTGTAACAAAATATGTTCTATCCATTGTGCTTGGTATAGAAAACTTGCCAATAGTAATATTTTATTTTAATATGAATGGCAGAGTGCTGGATGTGAACCGATTTCTGCCAGGGCTGGTCGGAATGATGATATAAATATATTAATTGAATAAAATGAATTTGAATAATAATTCCTTCATCAGTAAACATACATCCTTACAGTGTAACTGCCAAAAATATAACCTGTTTATTAGATCTCATGGCCATATAAATCATGCTATTTTGTGTATGTTGCAGTTACTTAGGAGTGTGTTATGTGTCATCCATAATAATTTCATAATTGTTTTAACAATGCATCTAACATTGACTATGACAGCCAAACAAAACCATGCATGCACTCACTGCTTAATTTAGCTTATTTTAATGCCATTCAAGTCCTCAAAAAGCAAGACATACAAGGCCATTTTCCTCATGAGTTTTGTCTTATATTTTTATCAAATGATAAAGTTAAAGGAAGAGTTCACCCAAAAAATTTAATTCTGTCATTAATTATTCATCCTCATATCGATCCAAACCCTTAAGACCTTTGTTCATCTTCTGAACACAAATTAAGATATTTTCAATTAAATCAGAAACCTTTTTGACCCTGCATAGACAGCAACACAACTACCATGTTCAAAGCCCAGTAAGGAAATTGTTAAAATTGTCTATAATGTGTCATCAGTTGTAAAATTTTATGATGTCCTTACTAACTTTCAAGGCCTTGAATGTGGTAGTTCTCCTGTGGTCTATGCAGGCTCAGAATTATGGATGTGCATTTCACACAAAAGTAATGATGGATAATCGCTGGGTATTATTCGATTAGTAGTCGATAATCGCCCCCCTCCCGCGCATTCACCCACGCACTCACGCACGCATAAACACACACCCATATAAAGAGAGAGAGGGAAAGAGAGAGACTATTCAGGCTTTGAATCTGTATGATAACAAACTGTTTAATATATTAGAGAAAGGTCTATCCTAACCCAAGCCAAATGATGGTTGTATGATTGCTGAAACACATTAATAAAACATAACCGAATGACGACACTTATTAACATAACAGTCCGTCTATTATCAACTGCTCACAAGGCTGTAGGAGACTATGAACATTTCTATTTTTAAAATGAGCATGAACATTCATAGCATTTTTTTTTACCGATTAAAAAAAAAAAGTTTACATATTAAGATTAGAACAGATTAATTCAGACATGAATATTAGGCTTAAAACATTACGTACTAAAACATATCGTGAACAGACAATAACAATAACATATTTCATATTTTTATTTAAAAAAATGAGCATGTCCACAGTTCTAGTTATTGGCGGTAGCCTCTTGCTTTGTCTCCCTTCCCACGCTGGCCTGTACTCAGGTGTTCTGTCGATCTCTGATACCTTGTCAGATTTTGCTACCTCCCATGAAAAAAGTAGGTAGTACTTATAAGGACCCGCCAAACCTAGGGGAGCTTTTGATTGAAACGTAGGGCTGGATGATTAATCGAAAAGTAATCAAAACCGAAATTCAGAACCTCTAACCGACTTAATTTTCCCATGTCGGTTATTTCAGTTTTTTAATCCTGTCATTACTTCCCCCTTAAAAGCATACTACCGCCTTTGTAGCCACATGACTCTGTTCTCCAGTCAGTGACATAAAAGCAAAACACGGAGGTGAACGCCGGTGTTGTGCCCAATTCTGACCCCCTGCCAATTTATTACCCCCCTAGTATTGGTAGGTTTAGGAGTAGGTTTGGGGGAGGGGTTAAGATTAGGGGTGGGGTTAGGATTAGGCAATCAGGTAGCAATTTGAACGAGGGGGGTAATAATTTGGCAGGGGGTCAAAATTGAGCACAACACCTGTTCAACACATAGTGATGAGCCTTGAGTATTCACTAAACTTTGTCAGTTTTATTTGTTTTATGGTTTGGACGTTCAAGCGATTAGACGGTCGGATGTGTATTATTATATCGAGCTACCATGTTCGCGCAGCTGCATTGTGGCACGAACACTCATATAAACAGCAGTGAAGATCGCGCACACAGAGGAACACAGAAACTAGTTGTCAGCGCTGTTCTGTGATTTATTATTAAAGTAGCTTAGAATCTCAAAACTTATTATAGCATATTTTTCTACTTTTGAAGTAACTATGCTATTTACAACCCACAGCTTCACAATAATATAGAGACAGTATGACTAATTCACACACGCAATCTCTCGTACTGGTACTGTGCAAATTTATCTTTATCTGATCTTTATTTATCTCTTACACCGAGCAATATGCTATAAGAAATGTTACGAACATAGATAAAATAACTGCTCATAGTGAGCTATGATGTCAGATCGCTCTTTAAATAGGAAACAATATCCCACCTTTAATAGTCGATCTGAGTCTAAAAATACCCTCAGGACAGTTGACAGAACGCTGCTGCGTGTCGTCATGAAAGCGTATCATTTTCACGTGTCATTAAGCCTTGCCACTTGCAAATTTAACCATTCAAAAAGCTTTAAAGCATTCAAACAGAAGAAGCGGAAAAGCTGAACTGAGAAGCTGGTTACTCGCGCTGTGCTCGGTGCGCACGAAAGAGAGAGCCGCGTCTCATGGTAACACTGAACTGAGCTCTCGTTTCGGAATTGCCAATTCAACCTTTTCACACCACAGACTGAACACAATTAATCATTGATTGGTAATTGGCCAACAAAGTATTGACTGTTGTCTGAAGTTTTGTTTGATAGAAAGATATGTAATGGTTTGCAATCAAGTTATCTGAAATTATCAAGATGAATTTGTTCTGACAGTTTAACTCTGAGTTCTTGTCATATTTTATTACCATTTTCTAAACTATAGCAAATAAACTTATAATGTGAGAAATGTTGAAGGTGACTATGTTTAATTTTTACATTGCTATTTTACATTTAATTATTCGGTTTCTGTACCTGGACACTTACAAACTTGAAAAAACTTAAACAACTGTGTAAATAGCACAAACAAATAAACAGAACGAACATACAATTTAAACACTTTCAAACAGGGCCCACTGGTACAACCTGAACCGGGGCCCTGCTAACCCCAGCTACGGCCCTGTTTACAGTACAAACCTTGTCAGTGAACTATGAGGGGAAAAAAACAAAACAGAAACAAAATAATCGTTCATTAATCGTAATCGAGGTAAAATGTTCAATTAATCGAGGTTTTGATTTTAGACCATAATCGTCCAGCCCTATTGAAATGACGTAACTAATATAGAGCCTTACACGGCCCGGCCCGGGGCTAATCAGATTTCTCTGTCTGAGTCGCTGTTCTCATTACACAGCTGCTGTTGCAGCCATTATAATAGTTTAGTTTTGGTTTTTAATGGCAAAGTTGTCATATTTCGTTTCGAACACTTTGAACACTTTGTTTGTTAAATTCAAGTTTGTTTGTTTTTTTAAATAACCTACAGAGCGTCCAGCGCAAGACCATGAGTTGAACATTTTTGTCAATTTATCCTTCTCAAAAAAAAAGAAAAAAAAAGATTAGCGTCATAATATTTTAGTGATTAAGTCACAATTACGACAATTAAATCATGTTACATTACATGAAGTAAAATTTGATATATTACACCTATTTAGTATGTGGCACCTGTCATTCTTCACGTTTAAAACGAAAAACAGCAATAGGCTTACTGACGATTATTTAAACATGAATTGATTTATTTCACGAGAAACTAGTTTGTATTAAATTGTTCTGTTTTTTTTTCAACATGCACTTAAATATTTATTTGTTATTATTTTCGTGCTGCAAATATTAAACAGGAAAATAATTGATTCACATGTCGCATGAAAGAAAGCAAGTATTTCACTACAGATTAAAGAGTGTATAAACATTTATTGTTTGTATTTTATCTTAAAATTGACAGAAGCCTGACATTTTATTCCTTAAACCAGCGGCACAGGAGGAGTATATTAATGACTGCGGGTGAATGCTTCAGGAGGTCATATGCAGTACATACAGGCCTAATGACCATAACAGACTCTTACCTGACAATCAAAGTCCTGGAAGTTCTGTCCATTCTGTGCGGAAAGAGAGAGAAAGAGATCAGCTGAAAGGGTTGAGCATGTGATGTTAAAATACCAGGTCATGCAAGACACAATGACCCATGTTATACTTAGCACAGACAACATAATTATATTCTGTTAAAGAATGGACAAATTACAGTTCTGTGAGATGATTTACCTCCTGCCTGAATTGTTGTGCCTGAGTTTGCATGTAAGAGTTACCCAAAGTTAATTTAAATGTTTTTGAACAATTTACATTGAAATTTATAAAAAAGTTATCAAATCTACTTTGCATGTTAATTCCAGAGATGGCATGTTTTGTGACATGCTGAATTTTTTTGGGACTGAATTCTGAAGAACTTATGTACAGAATAGTGCTGTCAAACGATTAATCGCATCCAAAATAAAGGTTTTTGTTTACGTAATATATATGGAAATATTTATTATGTATATATAAATACACACACATGCATGTATATATTTCAGGAAAAAAAAGGATGTTTATATATTAAATATATTTATTTATAATATAAATTATATGAATATAAAAATAGCTATGTAAATATACATGTAAATACGTTTAAAATATGTACTGCATGTGTGTGTATTTACATATACTATACATAATATATTGTAAAATATGTAGTAAAAATAGTCATGCCCAAAAATATGGACACTCTTGGTAAATATGGCCAAAGAAGGCTGTGAAAATGTATCTGCATTGTTAATCCTTTTGATCTTTTTTTTTTTTTAAATGACAAAATTGTAACCTTTCATTGGATAATAAGAATTTAAAATGGGGGAAAATATCATTATGAAATGAATGTTTTTCTCTAATACACACTGGCCACAATTAAGGACACCCCTTCAAATTCTTATGAGTAAAATATCTCTTAAGTATATTCCCATTCATATTCACAATTTTGAGTACTCCAGCGTGATTATAAACATGAAATTATCCAGCCATGGCTAACCGTTTCACAGAAATATAAAGAGGAGGGAAAACAAAGCTCAAATTCCCTTAATCATCCATCACAATGAGAAAAACCAAAGAATATATTTCTGATGTGCAACAAAAGATAACTTAGCTTCACAAATTAGTGAAGTGGCTATAAGAAAAGAGCTAGAGCAGTGAAAATTCCCATTTCCACCATCAGGGCAATAATTAAGAATTTCCAATCAACATAAAATGTTACGAATCTGCCTGGAAGACGACGTGTGTCTATATCGTCCTAATGCATGGTGAAGAGGTCAGTTTGAGTGGATATAGACTCTCCAAGGACCACAGCTGGAGAATTACAGAAAATGGTTGAGTCTCAGACCTTAAAAAAAAATTGTCAAACAGCACCTACATCACCACATGTTGTTTGGGAAGGTTTCAAGAAAAATTCTCCTAGCTCATCCAAAAACAAACTAAAGCGTATTCATTTATCAGACACGACTGGAACTTCAAATATGACTGGCTTCTATGGTCAGATGAAACTAAAAATGAGCTTTTTAGCAGCAAACACTCAATATGGATTTGGTGAACAGAGATAAAAAGTACCCCATGTGTACAATAAAATATACAGCTGTATTTTTGATGTTGCGGGCCTATATTTCTGCTGGAGCTCCTGGACATCTTGTTTAGATACATGGCATCTTTGATTCTATCAAATATCAACAGACGAAAAATCAGTAAGTGACTGTTATAATCTTATAATGGTCCATGCTTGGATCATCCAACTGTACAATAATCCAAACACAAACCTCAAAAACAACACAGAAATGGGTCACTGGGCACAAAACCAAGCTTCTGCTATAGCCATTCCAGTCCTCTGACCTGAACCCTACAGAAAATGAGAAGCACCAACATGGAGCTGGGAATCTAACGGGTCTGGAGTGATTCTGGATGAAGGAATGGTCTCTGATCTCTTGTCAGGTGTTCTCTAACCTCATCGGGCATTATAGGAGAACGTTTAGACCTGTTAAACTGGCAAATGGAGGTTTCAAAAAGAATTCAATAAAAGGGTGTCCTTAATTGGGGCCAGTGTGTATTAGAGAAAAAAAAAATCATTTCATAATGATATATCCCCCCATTTTAAATTCTTATTATCCAATGAAAGTTTAGGTTTTTGTGAATTTTTTTAATAAAAGATCAAAAGGATTAACAATGCAGATTAATTTTCACAGCCTTCTTTGATCATATTTACCAAGGGTGTACATATTTTTGGGCATGACTGCATATAATAAAATTGTATTTTGTAAGCGATTAATCGTTTGACAGCACTAGTTAGAATGAGCGCCTTGAGGAGCCAGGGATCGAGTCAGAGTGAGATGTAGTTAAAGATGGAGAAGGGAAGCACTGGCGTTCACAACCAGATGAATGTGTACAAACTCACCTTGTCTGTCAAGAGGGGTTTGATCTCAGTCAACTGCACATCCTGTAACTCATCCATCCTCAAACCTGACAGCTGCCCGTCACTACAGAGAGAGAGAGAGAGAGAGAGAGAGAGAGGGAGGGAGGGAGAGAGGGAGAGAGAGAGAGAGAGGGAGAGAGGGAGAGAGAGAGAGAGAGGGAGAGAGGGAGAGAGAGAGAGAGAGACAGAGAGAGGGAGAGAGGGTGAGAGAAAGACAGGACAGATATGGATAGTACATCATTACAGTCAGCACTGACTTATTGACCAACAGGGAACATGCCAAATGCTCAAGACTACAGAATTACACTAAACAGGGCACACAGAGACAGAGATAATTGATGTTTAACATACCGCCTAATAACCGCCACCAATCCCCCATTGTCCTTGTTAACTGAATTCACATGAGCTCATGTTTAATTCATGGTTTAACTCGCTGTGGCCATTCTGAAGGTCAATGCATGCAACTTTCAGGAAGGGCATTGTGTAGGCTTTTGTCACCCTTATAATGGTGCTCTGTGACTTACTGCTGAAATAAAGGTTTTGTGTCTCCTGAGCTGCTCTCCATCCGTGATCAAATGTGCTACTGCATTTTAGGGCAAAACCCAAGCAAGCACAGGCAGATATGAATGTTTGGCCCACATATTAAAAGCAAACAGTCCCTTTGGGCGTACTTAAAGAGATGAAACAACATCAGAAACTGATTTTACTGCTGTAATGTGACTCATTTTCTAGTAAAACAGGATTTTCAATAAGAAAAATAACGTCAGTGACAGAAGGCCACATGTGTGTGTTAGATGGATTAGAGGAGTTACTCAGAGGGAAAATTTCGATCTGTCACAGTGTGAAGGGTCAGTGATCTGTCAAAAGACTTAGTGAGACAAGAGAGACAGCCTTATGCTTATATGTTTCTAATTCTTTTTGTATGATTTTTTTTTTTTTCACCCTTGATATTCTTCGGTGCTTTACCATTATGGCTTGAACACATCTAGCATCTCCTCCTGAATCAATGGAAACAGAGTGTACCATTTTGGGAGGAGAGCTGCCAGATGAGCTGCTTCAGAGCTTCTCTAAAGAACAATCAGAGCACTGACTGTTCTTATCTAACAAATAACTTTCCGGTGAAGTGTAACAAAATATGTTCTATCCATTGTGCTTGGTATAGAAAACTTGCCAATAGTAATATTTTATTTTAATATGAATGGCAGAGTGCTGGATGTGAACCGATTTCTGCCAGGGCTGGTCGGAATGATGATATAAATATATTAATTGAATAAAATGAATTTGAATAATAATTCCTTCATCAGTAAACATACATCCTTACAGTGTAACTGCCAAAAATATAACCTGTTTATTAGATCTCATGGCCATATAAATCATGCTATTTTGTGTATGTTGCAGTTACTTAGGAGTGTGTTATGTGTCATCCATAATAATTTCATAATTGTTTTAACAATGCATCTAACATTGACTATGACAGCCAAACAAAACCATGCATGCACTCACTGCTTAATTTAGCTTATTTTAATGCCATTCAAGTCCTCAAAAAGCAAGACATACAAGGCCATTTTCCTCATGAGTTTTGTCTTATATTTTTATCAAATGATAAAGTTAAAGGAAGAGTTCACCCAAAAAATTTAATTCTGTCATTAATTATTCATCCTCATATCGATCCAAACCCTTAAGACCTTTGTTCATCTTCTGAACACAAATTAAGATATTTTCAATTAAATCAGAAACCTTTTTGACCCTGCATAGACAGCAACACAACTACCATGTTCAAAGCCCAGTAAGGAAATTGTTAAAATTGTCTATAATGTGTCATCAGTTGTAAAATTTTATGATGTCCTTACTAACTTTCAAGGCCTTGAATGTGGTAGTTCTCCTGTGGTCTATGCAGGCTCAGAATTATGGATGTGCATTTCACACAAAAGTAATGATGGATAATCGCTGGGTATTATTCGATTAGTAGTCGATAATCGCCCCCCTCCCGCGCATTCACCCACGCACTCACGCACGCATAAACACACACCCATATAAAGAGAGAGAGGGAAAGAGAGAGACTATTCAGGCTTTGAATCTGTATGATAACAAACTGTTTAATATATTAGAGAAAGGTCTATCCTAACCCAAGCCAAATGATGGTTGTATGATTGCTGAAACACATTAATAAAACATAACCGAATGACGACACTTATTAACATAACAGTCCGTCTATTATCAACTGCTCACAAGGCTGTAGGAGACTATGAACATTTCTATTTTTAAAATGAGCATGAACATTCATAGCATTTTTTTTTACCGATTAAAAAAAAAAAGTTTACATATTAAGATTAGAACAGATTAATTCAGACATGAATATTAGGCTTAAAACATTACGTGCTAAAACATATCGTGAACAGACAATAACAATAACATATTTCATATTTTTATTTAAAAAAATTAGCATGTCCACAGTTCTAGTTATTGGCGGTAGCCTCTTGCTTTGTCTCCCTTCCCACGCTGGCCTGTACTCAGGTGTTCTGTCGATCTCTGATACCTTGTCAGATTTTGCTACCTCCCATGAAAAAAGTAGGTAGTACTTATAAGGACCCGCCAAACCTAGGGGAGCTTTTGATTGAAACGTAGGGCTGGATGATTAATCGAAAAGTAATCAAAACCGAAATTCAGAACCTCTAACCGACTTAATTTTCCCATGTCGGTTATTTCAGTTTTTTAATCCTGTCATTACTTCCCCCTTAAAAGCATACTACCGCCTTTGTAGCCACATGACTCTGTTCTCCAGTCAGTGACATAAAAGCAAAACACGGAGGTGAACGCCGGTGTTGTGCCCAATTCTGACCCCCTGCCAATTTATTACCCCCCTAGTATTGGTAGGTTTAGGAGTAGGTTTGGGGGAGGGGTTAAGATTAGGGGTGGGGTTAGGATTAGGCAATCAGGTAGCAATTTGAACGAGGGGGGTAATAATTTGGCAGGGGGTCAAAATTGAGCACAACACCTGTTCAACACATAGTGATGAGCCTTGAGTATTCACTAAACTTTGTCAGTTTTATTTGTTTTATGGTTTGGACGTTCAAGCGATTAGACGGTCGGATGTGTATTATTATATCGAGCTACCATGTTCGCGCAGCTGCATTGTGGCACGAACACTCATATAAACAGCAGTGAAGATCGCGCACACAGAGGAACACAGAAACTAGTTGTCAGCGCTGTTCTGTGATTTATTATTAAAGTAGCTTAGAATCTCAAAACTTATTATAGCATATTTTTCTACTTTTGAAGTAACTATGCTATTTACAACCCACAGCTTCACAATAATATAGAGACAGTATGACTAATTCACACACGCAATCTCTCGTACTGGTACTGTGCAAATTTATCTTTATCTGATCTTTATTTATCTCTTACACCGAGCAATATGCTATAAGAAATGTTACGAACATAGATAAAATAACTGCTCATAGTGAGCTATGATGTCAGATCGCTCTTTAAATAGGAAACAATATCCCACCTTTAATAGTCGATCTGAGTCTAAAAATACCCTCAGGACAGTTGACAGAACGCTGCTGCGTGTCGTCATGAAAGCGTATCATTTTCACGTGTCATTAAGCCTTGCCACTTGCAAATTTAACCATTCAAAAAGCTTTAAAGCATTCAAACAGAAGAAGCGGAAAAGCTGAACTGAGAAGCTGGTTACTCGCGCTGTGCTCGGTGCGCACGAAAGAGAGAGCCGCGTCTCATGGTAACACTGAACTGAGCTCTCGTTTCGGAATTGCCAATTCAACCTTTTCACACCACAGACTGAACACAATTAATCATTGATTGGTAATTGGCCAACAAAGTATTGACTGTTGTCTGAAGTTTTGTTTGATAGAAAGATATGTAATGGTTTGCAATCAAGTTATCTGAAATTATCAAGATGAATTTGTTCTGACAGTTTAACTCTGAGTTCTTGTCATATTTTATTACCATTTTCTAAACTATAGCAAATAAACTTATAATGTGAGAAATGTTGAAGGTGACTATGTTTAATTTTTACATTGCTATTTTACATTTAATTATTCGGTTTCTGTACCTGGACACTTACAAACTTGAAAAAACTTAAACAACTGTGTAAATAGCACAAACAAATAAACAGAACGAACATACAATTTAAACACTTTCAAACAGGGCCCACTGGTACAACCTGAACCGGGGCCCTGCTAACCCCAGCTACGGCCCTGTTTACAGTACAAACCTTGTCAGTGAACTATGAGGGGAAAAAAACAAAACAGAAACAAAATAATCGTTCATTAATCGTAATCGAGGTAAAATGTTCAATTAATCGAGGTTTTGATTTTAGACCATAATCGTCCAGCCCTATTGAAATGACGTAACTAATATAGAGCCTTACACGGCCCGGCCCGGGGCTAATCAGATTTCTCTGTCTGAGTCGCTGTTCTCATTACACAGCTGCTGTTGCAGCCATTATAATAGTTTAGTTTTGGTTTTTAATGGCAAAGTTGTCATATTTCGTTTCGAACACTTTGAACACTTTGTTTGTTAAATTCAAGTTTGTTTGTTTTTTTAAATAACCTACAGAGCGTCCAGCGCAAGACCATGAGTTGAACATTTTTGTCAATTTATCCTTCTCAAAAAAAAAGAAAAAAAAAGATTAGCGTCATAATATTTTAGTGATTAAGTCACAATTACGACAATTAAATCATGTTACATTACATGAAGTAAAATTTGATATATTACACCTATTTAGTATGTGGCACCTGTCATTCTTCACGTTTAAAACGAAAAACAGCAATAGGCTTACTGACGATTATTTAAACATGAATTGATTTATTTCACGAGAAACTAGTTTGTATTAAATTGTTCTGTTTTTTTTTCAACATGCACTTAAATATTTATTTGTTATTATTTTCGTGCTGCAAATATTAAACAGGAAAATAATTGATTCACATGTCGCATGAAAGAAAGCAAGTATTTCACTACAGATTAAAGAGTGTATAAACATTTATTGTTTGTATTTTATCTTAAAATTGACAGAAGCCTGACATTTTATTCCTTCAAAAAATAACAAATCATTTTAATGCAGCTAGCTCTTAATCAATATTTAATACGTGGGAAACAGGAAGCTTCTCGCTCAGCACAGTGGAGTGCATCCTTCTGTTAACTTTGTGGTTCATTATTTTAAGTCATTTGGGACGCGGTGACACAGTAGACCCTCTCACAACATATTGCTTTATAAATCTATTGCGTTTGCCACTCAGAAACATTCACGTAATCATGCTGCACGTCTCTGCTCCGGTGTTAGTGCTCACACTGCATGCATACCGCAAGCTAATTAAACTGAAGCGCTCTGGTCCACTTCTTCCAACCAACCGCGTCCGAGCGCGGCACAGAGCAATCACAGTCAACCGAAGCGGGCTTTGGGGGTAAGACGCACTCGGGCACGGTTCACATCCTTAGAAAATAATTGCACAGCCTAATCGATAATCGGTCATTAAATCGACTAATCGAATATTCAAAAATCGGGACCCATCCCCACTCAGAATACTCTCGGATTTAATCAAATAATATTAATTATTGTTCAGAAGATGAATAAAGGTCTTAAGGGTTTAGAACGACATGATGGTAAGTAATGACAATTTTCATTTTTGGGTAAACTATCCCTTTAAGCCAGGGGTTGGCAACCTTTTCAGAATGACGTGCCATTTTTAATTTTTTCTGGTTAACCACTGGGACAATTCTTTCACCCTTCATTACTAGCAGCAAACTACATTTACGCTAACATTAGTGGAAGCTCTAATGCTAGTATTTCCTGTCACTAAGGATTTGTTCAGAGATGAAGACTGCCATCTAGCGGTCGGGAAATACTCAAAACGAAACAACTGCCATTAATCTTTTTTTTTTTTTTTTTTTACATCGATATTCCATTTTTGAGAATCGATACAATATTGTCAAACAAAATATTGCGATACTCACATGTATCTATATTTTCTTACACCCACCACATGTATTTATATTTTCCTACACCCACCCCTAGTATATATCTTTGCCTTTACAGACATAAAAAATATACCTATAGCAGGGCTGTGCAATTATTTAAAAAACGGTTTAATTTTTTTAGCCTGCAAAAATTATGAAACTACAATAATCAAGATACAACGATTATTGCGCCACATTATTCCCCCTTTCCAGCGGTGAGCTTTTGTACCTCCATAAGAGCCCAATTTCACATCAGTAAAATCATGTAACGTGACTTTTGAAAATGGGACGTGCTTGATTTATTGAGCTATATAAGATTTATCCATGTTTTTAAAAGCGTGAAAAATAACTTGCGCTTCCTCATGGGGATTTCTGTGTAATTTATGTGCGTAACAGTAAATTGGATCCATGCGGCTTTTAAAGTGACAGTGGGCTATATTCCTGCTGTGGAGTGCACTTAATAATCAAGCAACATTAGACAAATTCAGAATCATACACTGCTCGTGGTAAGGCCTTTGTAGCTTTAATAAGAAACAAGGAAAGTTTCAATCTTAAAGTTAATACTATGCCGTTTCATTTCACATTTGATTATTAATTTCTGTAGTAGGTTGTTAACGGCTTGAGACTTGCATTAAAAAAAAATTATATTGCTTTTGTCCTTTAATTTTTTTAATACTGATAGTTCAATTATTTTCAATAATTTCGAGGACTTCTTGTTTGTTTGTTTCTAATAGTTACCTAGAACTCAGCTGTGGTATTGAGAATTGTGAAATTTCACTGGTCTCTACAATGTAGATGCCATAGCAACCTTATTTACAGGAAATACATATTTGATATGCATCACTATCTTTAAATAAATCACTCATATAAAGTTTTGGTCATATGGCCCACTCAAAATCGTGATTACAATATTGAACAAAATAATTTTGATTATGATTTTTGCCATAATTGAGCAGCCCTAATCTATAGAGAGTGAAATATCTACTTTCAAATGAATCAATTCAACTTCAACTGGAAAACAAATTGAACAAATGAAACAATATGAAACAAGCATACATGCACATCCAGTACTGCGGAGATGAGGAGTCAGTGTCGCCGACTTCATCTCTTAAGCTGAAAACAAAGAAAGCACTAGTTTATCAAAATATGAAAATGTTAATGCAGTCTCCTTACTGTTTTTCCCTGACACATTCATAATAATTACTTTTGCCGGTGTGCTGTGGCAAACTTATGCATGTACTTGAGCGCTTATTAGGCTATGTAGGAAATTAAAGGCTCATTATAATTATTTAAATGGTTTATTAATAAATGTGTGATTAGTTGACTAATGCTTCAAATGAATGACTACTTTTTTAGGCAGCCCTACAAAATTATATTACACATTAAGCTAGTTAGATTAAATCCATTACAACTACCTGAGAGTCTTACATCTTTATACAGCAGTACAGCAACCCTCTATGGACACTTTGGCAACTGCATCATCATTGGCTAGTAAATGTTTTAGTTTACTCGCCAGATTGAGATATATATATGCACACACACACACACACACACACACACACACACACACACACACACACAATAAACAAGTTTGAATGCATATTTGTCATTTTAACTGAACATTTTAACTGGTAATAATGATACGAATTCTATTAATAAGAACTATAAAATGCACTAAGGATTATTGAGCTACTGGTTTCATAAATATTTATAAGGGTTTGTGCTTCCGCTCAAACTGATTTGCTGGAATCAAAACAGGGATGATAATAGGTGAGTGCCAGCCAATGAGACTGCCATTTGCGCATTAGCTCCACCCACTACAGGAATAATTCCAAAGGAACGCCGTTATTTTGGCGGGAAAATACAACAAAGAATATTGTTTACACGCAGCATGTCAATTTTTTCTCTATCTCTGAGTGTGTGATAGACTTGGGTCTTGGGTTTTTCCTTTTTTAGAAAAAAAAATATTTATATTTTTTTAAATGCATAGAATGCAATGCTTACATCAAAAATAAACATTTAATTATTACCCATTGTTTCTCTGTCTGTACTTGTACTGTGAACAATGACAAGAAAGTTGACAGATGAAAAAAGTGCATTTAAGTGCCATTCAGTTGGGGTTTTAAATAAAGCATTTTCTGAGATGCACATTAAGCACATAAAACATTAATTTAATGTATCTTTTAGTTATTGAAAATTAACTTAACTTTTTGGTAAACAAAGTTCACCATTAGTACTATTAAAAATTAAACATGGAAGAAATGTTGTGATTAAACCTTAAAAAAAAAAAAGTTTTATTTTTATTTTTATTAGTAGTAGGCTATGTACATTCTGCTGAACAATAGTCTTTAACCGGACTTTTATTTTGACGGGTTGACGTACCTTTACAGTTCTGTGTATGTGATGTGACGCTAGTTTTACTCAAATCAAACGGTCAAATGCTCATGAAGTGACTGTCAGAGCAGTTCTGGAGATGTTGTTCATGTGTTCACGTCTTATTTAGTGAGACAGCAGACGCTGTAAATTCCGTTTTTATGACGATTCCCTCCGCGTTTTCTGCATCGCGGAAATCATAGGGCCCTAGTTGTGGTATGCCAGCTCTATCTTGCAATGGACACACGCCACGACGTTCTCTTTTCGTTTGCCCGCGTCCTCAAATCAAAACACTGCTGACTCCTTGCAGTATGCGATGTCGGCCGCAGCCCTTGTGTCTCCTTCCGCTTTGTGGGTGACATAAACACGTTGTCACATTAAAAAAATCATTGCAAAAGAACCTGACGTGAGATTTAAAATAAATTAAAAGAGGCTTCGAGGCAGAGGAATTTGCATCGATCATTTTTTGTAATCGAGTTACTCGAGGAATCGTTTCAGCCCTACATGGGTCTGACACAATGGAAAAATCTTGTAACAGTGTGCCTACTAAACATGTACATTTTAAATGGGTGCACATGTTACTTCACTAGGATCTATTTTATTCCAGCTAATTTGGATTCATTTGCTAAAAGTGCTTTGCTAGCAGAAGAATACTTTTGTTTTACAGGCTGTGTGCGAAACGATAATTACAGGCCGTTGGTGAATGTATGTTGGTTCAGGTCATAGAAAACAACTGAAGGGCTCCATTCTTGCTTGCCTCGCGCCTCTCTGAATACATCACGTAATCAGCAGAAAGTAAAAATATCCTTCCTCTTTTCTTTCATTCAAGAGCCTCCCAGTCCTCTATTCCAACGGCAATTTACTCTTATAATTAGTAATGACATTATAGAATTTTAAAATAGAGAGAGATAATTGCAGTTTTGAGAGTAGCTTCAAAGAGACAGTGGGTGGTTCATATAAAACAGGAGGAAAAATGTGCGGAGGCTCTCTGGTTTCTAATTTTAAAGGGGTCCTATTATTCTTTTTCACCTTTAGTTAGTCTGTACGATAGCTGGTTGAATATAAAAAAGAGCTGCAAAGTTACAAATCTCAAAGTCCAATTCAAAAGGAGATATTTTATTTAACAGAAATCACTTTTTAAACTACAACAAACAAATTCTTTGGACTACAATGCATTTTCTTTGGAATTTCTGATATCACAAATACCGACGAATGGGACGAGACCTGGTTGAGCTGCATTAGAGAAGGCTATAAGTGTTATCATGTTGGAGACACGTTAGCTTTCCCAAGGCAGATGAACTTAGAGTGCTTACAAACTTCTGGGTTTAAATCGCACTCAAATTGATTTGATATTGACACAATATTTACACTGCAGCTCGCAGCAGGTGGCTATGGTAAGGGGCATGACATTTCCTGACCAGGCACTCAATGCTGCCAATCACAACACACACTGGCCCAGCTAACCAATCACAGCACATTTCATATTTCAGAAGGTCTTCATTTGATACAGGAACTATTCGAGCCGTTCGTGCCAGACTGGGGAGAGAGGTGTTGTAATACTGTAAAATATGTGAAAAATAATGTTGTTTTTTCTAACAACCTAGAACAACCTATTCATTTTTTTTTTTAGAAACGTCTCACTTTTCTACTCCATTTTAAACCGTGTTCTTGTGCAGTCCATTGCTGGACAAGTGCCACAATATCGATATAGGGACAGCTCTGTGAGACAGAAAGATTTGTAGAATATTTCCACATTATACAGCATTACAAAGATAATGAAATAGGAACAATACAGGTATCCAAAATACCTCTTCTGTCTCTACTTCAAACTCAAGCTATTGGTTGACATGTCAGACCACTCCTGGTCATTCCCAGAATAAAATCGAAGTGCCTGGAGCTGGTGATTAAATCTCCCAACATCCCAGACAGAACCGACCTGCTCCTCCAGCTACATCATTACTATGACTACGGATGTTCGTCATCAACAAGTAAGCAGAGGTTATTCATGGGCAGAATTATGGGGCAATTTCAGATATACAAATGAGGAATATAAAATATGGAATAAATTAATGAACAGAGAAAGATCCATTTAAAAAGAAATGCAAAGCTAAACTATGCCTAAGGTTTGCTGGCTTGGTTATTAGAGGTATTCACAGAAAACAAACAAACAAAAGAATGTGTTGACCATAGTATGATACTAGGAAATGCAAACAAAGCCTGATTAATGCATTCAAATAAACAAAAGCAAACAAACTGCACTAACCAACAGCGTACGTATTAGCTGCACTAATCTGTCTGCGCTCTAATCAGCTCATGGAGAAACGGAAATCTCACCCTTCAACAGCGGATTTGAGTTGACGGGAGTTTAAACAGGCTTTGTGTTCTTATGCAAGATTGGAACTGAAATGGACCTGATTCAATTTCAAATGGAGTAAGCTCAATCAGAAAGAAAGCTATTTGCACCCACTCACTCCACATCAGGAAAGGCATGTTAACCCAAAAATTAGGGCTGTTGACGGTTGGCGTGACAATCGCGTCACCACGGTTGTCTACTGCCACCAGTGCAGTGCAGGTGACGTCAACCACTCTATAGCAAACATAATACGAAGGTTTGTATACAAGTGTAATAACAGTAACAGTTGCAAATAGAGGTTGACCGATGTATTAGTTTTGCCGATTAATCGGCACCTATAGTTGATTGCTGGAACAATCGTTATCGGCAAAAATCCATGCCGATAGTTTTCTGGGTTGCGTCTGTTCCTAAAGCAACTGAGAAGGCTCTGTTTTCATTATACAGCGTGAGAGTGGCTCTAGTGGTTGAAATCACGTGTGCTGTTTGTTTAGACACGTGATGCTGCACGCTGAACAGAGCGAGAAACTTCAGACCTGAATTTAAATGCAGCTGACAGAAAATCCTGCCCACAGAGCGCCATTCACATAGTTTTCCATTAAATATACATTATATTTGATTCGTTATGTACGTAATGAATTATATATTGAGCATTTTCATCAAAACGTTTATCTTTCTGTGGCTTTAATAAAGTCTGTATGCTTCATTTATAGAGCTATAATATAGATCGCTCATTCTGTATGCTCCGTTTTTTTTTTTAAACACTGAACTTCAAACTTATCTATGCCTCATGGTTCATTCTTGAAGTAAACTTGTGTCCGTTTGGTGAATAGATGAACAGTTTTAGACCGCTGCTGAAGCTGAACTCGACCCGTCCCGAGTGTGTGAGATAGCGGTGAGTTCTCCTAGACTCAGCTACTCTTTTATTTTGATTAGATAATCATTAAGTGTTCAAGAATAGAAGCAGTTAAAGTGTGAGAATATACATTGTGATGGTATAATTGTAAGGCCCATTGTTTTACTTGATGTGGAAAACACAGACGGAATCCATTCATAAAAAGGGAAATCACTGTTTAACGCGGAATGATGTTTGCGGTGATTTCAGCGTCTGCTGTCTCACTAAATGAGGACTAAAACACATGAAGAACATCTCCAGAACTGATCTGAGTCACTTCACGAGCATTTGACCAAATGATTTGAGCAAAAGCATCATATCTAATACACAGAACTGTAAAGGTATTTACGGCAACCCATCAAAATAAAAGTCCGGATTTGTGATCGGTTGAACAAATATAATATACACAAAGAATATCGTCCGATATAGGCCTTTTTTTTTTTTACTCCCTAATATTGGTATCTGCCCCCAAAAAACCCCATATCAGTCGGGCTCTACTCAACATGAACTGTTTTTCTCCATGACCTGCTACAACACTTGTTAACAATGGCTTGAGTAGAGAAACTATTAGTGTCAAGAGAAAATTGGTTTGAACATCTGCCTTATTCTCAAGTCCATGTCCCTCAGCTCTGCCCATTTGATTATTAGCATGCTTAAGCCCACCCATTTGCCATCATCACAACCAGCTTATAATTCATCAAGAGGAGAGGGAATGGCAGTAATTAACCATCCTAACATCATTATGACTATCACTGTGATCCATCATAGCAAAATTACCACCACCGCCATCACTTTTCTCAGCAGACTTGCCGTGAGCCACACCAACACTACATCTTCTTCAACAGATAAACTGTGACCTGTTTATACAGTAGATGTTGTTTAATGTGTGCAAAAAAACAAGCTGACCTAGACTTGACATTACTCTTGTTCTGCTGTAAAGGGTTATTTTCCTGTGAATTCAATAAGGGTTATGAAGTATGACTCAGCTATTTAAATTTTAGCAATATGCAGCTCAGTTGCAAAAACTGCTTTATATTAAGTGCTTGACTAACTTTACAATTTAAAGCAGCTTGTGTGCCATTTAATGCATTTCAAACCTGTTTGCACCATTGTATCTCTTACATCTTACGATCATGTAATTATTTGTAAATGTTTGTAAAAGTCTGTCCATATTGCATCCTGACAGCAAACTTCACAGATCTCACTTAAGGAATGCCAGTGCACAAATAAAAATGAATATTTTAGATCCAAAAGTGGAAGCACTGCTCTTCCCCCATTTACAACAGAACCGTAAACTACCGTATAAAGACTAAGTTGCAGCTGGTTGAAGCAGCATTGCCAGACTTGTTTTAAGACAAGACTAAAAGAAGAAAATCATTTTTTCTACCGTTTCAGCCCTACCGTGCACTCACTCAAAAAACATACAGGAACAAACTGAATCTCTGGAAAGAAAAAAATAACACAGAAATTGCGCAATGAAACAATCCACTCTGTTTACAGTGTGAGACCTGGCATAAACTCTGTAATACATTGGCAAACCAGGCAAAGGGGGCAGAGTGTCAGCCAAGCAATCATTTGGCCAGGGTGTGTGTGCAAGGCCACAGAGACATCCCAGCATCCACATCGCATGTAGCAGAGTACTAGTTGGGAGAAGCCCACTGCATGGCAGGAATTTAGCGGCCAGGTCCAATACTCCTGCTGGCCTTAACCTATGACTGCAAAGCTTCCCATCCATTCTATTTTTCATAAAGCAGCACCGCCTGTCACCTGTCACTGGAATACATTTATGATGAACACAAATGTCACATGTCACATTGTTCATTGTTCACATTCAAAGCTCTCTTCTAAGAGTCTGCTCTCCCATTTGTCTCCAGCGCATGTTGTTGTTCATTAAGGTCTCTGGTGTCATTCTGTTAGCGATCTCATTAGTGGAATCCTGCCAGTGACAGAATGGCACAGCTGCTGTGAGATCGCCTGCCCCTCTAACCAGAAACATCATGGACCGAGAACAAGCAGATGTGATGCCCCTATGGGCTAACCAAAGCTTTGGAGCAGAGTCTGGCTGTCTCCTGGCACAAACATAAACTGGGCCACTTGGGTCGATTTAGGGCATGTATTACGATAGATGAACAGAAACAATGCCAGAAATGCGGTGCCATTTTACTGCTTGAGGTCAGAGATCCAAAGACAAAAGAGGCACTGCCGTGAAGCTAATTACCTGCGATTCATGGCAGCAGCTACTAAGGTTCGAAGACAAAGCTTCTGAATTATTACTCAGAGGACGAGAATGAGACTACTGCATTAGTGGTGAGATCACAGACTGAGTTTGGCTCGCAACAAAATGGTTCCCTATTAAAGATTATATGGTTTTGCCAAAGCCACCAATCAAGTTTTATTGCTGACAAAATATGGACCACTCCCCACATTATTATGTTTAACTCTTAAACATTGATTGGGCTTGGCACTAGAGCTGCAACAAACGATTATTTTGATAATCGATTAATCTAACGATTATTAGACCGCTTATTTCGATAATCGATTAATCTAACGATTATTAGAACGATTAATCGTTGATTATTTCATTGATTAATCAGTAGAATTTGATTGGTTATTCAGCTCTTGCAATTAGTTAAAATATTGTTATATGTAATAAATAAAAGATAGTCTAATCACTTCAGCTTTGGGAAATAATATTATGTAATTACAATTATTATACAATTCATTTATAGAAATAAATATATTAGACACACGAAATGAGATGACAGAGAAACCTTCTTATTTAACATTTAATAACTATATTACTTATATTTAATTACTAAAATTAACTGAATGTCACCTCATTCTGCCTAACATTTCCTTTAGTAAGTATATAATATGGATAAGAAACTAAATAAAAGTAAGTGATTAGATGTTTTATTTTTGGATAAACAATTTTATTCACAATATACACTATTTTTGAACAGTAACATTGTTTTTGAAGAAGTATCTTCTGCTCATCAAGCCTGCATGTATTTGATCCAACGTACAGCAAAAACAGTAATATTTTGAACAATTTTTTACTATTTAAAACAACTTTTTTATTTGAATATATTTTAAAATGTAATTTATTCCTGTGATTTCAAGGCTGAATTATTAGCATCATGACTCCAGTCACACGATCCTTCAGAAATCATTCTAATATACTGATTTGCTGCTCCAAAAAACATTTATTATTATTTTTATTATTATTGAAAACAGCTGAATAGAAATTTTTTCAGGTTTATTTGATGAATAGAAAGTTCAGAAGATTAGCATTTATTTGAAATATAAATCTTTTGTAGGGCTGCAACTAACGATTATTTTGATAATCGATTAATCTGTCGATTATTTTTACGATTAATCGATTAATCGGTTTATGTACTTATACTTTAGTTTTTTTCCATTTTCCCCCAAGTAAATTATTAATAAAGGGTCTTTATCATTCAGCATAGATTTTTAAGAGATTTTAACCATTGTGCATTGTCATATCCTCATCAAAAATATACCTGGAGTTGTTTTATTATGTGTTAGTGATCCTTTGTCGAACTCTTCTGCAATCAAAACACTGACCCATACTCTAGCAAATTTCACAAGTAGATTTCAAATAATGTTTTCACCATGGCAGTCCTTAGAGCTCCTAAAGTAGTTTAACATCCTGAACAAAGCTTATTAAGGAATCTTTCAGAACATTTTTTCACGAAGAATAAGGATAAAACAGAATAAAATTGCAGTGCGTTGTATTTTATTATTTAATGGGAAACAGCTTTATAGCTTATGCTGTGAAATTGTAAACAATCCTTCGAATAAAGTGCCAATGGCATGAAACCTGAATGGAACTCACAATTTAAAGTAAAATCCATCAGAAGGTTGTCCAGAAAAAGAAAAAAAAACCGGACACACAAAAAAAACCTGCTGTGTGAAAAAGAGCAGTGAATACTTAGAAAAAAAGTGCATTTCAAATATCTTTAAACATTTACCTCTCTCGTTCAGTCATAATTAGGCTGCACGACTGAATTATGAACTGGTAAACGACAAACATGTTTGTAAAGCTTTAAATGTTAACTGTTAAAAAGCAATGTTATCAGCTTTTACAACTAAACATTTGCAAACAACAATGTACTGGAGAATCTGCACAAATAAAAGTCTTAGGGGCCGTTCACATATCGCGCCTAAAAATGCGTGGAAAACGCTAGGCGCGCCGCTTTCTCCTCCTTTCCAAAGCGCTCGTGCAGAATCTAAGCAACCATGACGTGCATCGCCTTGAAGACGCGGAAATTTCAGCAAAGGATAAATGGATTTGCAGCTCTAAAAATCGCTTGCAGTAGCTCTGCTACTAAATTTATTTCAAAATGGAAATCCATATACAGCTATGATCAGCTGTTCCTTCATCTTGGCTGAGCTTTTAACGTTGTTACGGGAAAGGATGAAGCTGATTATTTAGTTCTTGTCACATGACCCGCGGTGCGCTTGCCGCATTCTGAAAAGTTGAAATGTTTTTAACTCGATGCTGTGTAGACGCGCCTGGAAAAACGGGTGCTTCGCGAACGCGTCGCTTCCATTATGAGCAGTATGCGCCTACATAGGAAATAACGAACATGAGCGCGCAAAAGACGCGATATGAAGTGCAGAGTTTACAGGTTAATCTTCTTTTTTGAAGGCTCAAAATAAAGGACTCCCACATCCTGCTGAATGCTGCAGAGACGCTGTTCGGGAAGCACGTGACATAAAACGAGGCCAGCTATTGGCTATTCGCTACTTCTCCTGCTGTACTGGCTGAGTACAACCTCCGGTGGCTCATTACTGCCACACTTTGGTCACCGCAGATTTGAAATATGCACGAAATGAGCCGCTTATGGCAAATAAGTTATTTAGCAACGAATCGATGACTAAATTAGTTGACAACTATTTTAATAATCGATTTTAATCGATTAAATCGATTCGTTGTTTCAGCTCTAATCTTTTGTAACATTATAAATGTCTTTGTCAATTTAAAGCATCCTTGCTAAATAGAAGTATTAATTTCTACAATATACAGATCTCTGAATCTTTATATTCATCAAAGAATACTGAAAAAATTTACTCAACTGTTTTAAATATTGCTAATAATAATAAATGTTTCTTGAGCAGCAAATCAGTATATTAGAAAGATTTCTGAAGATCATGTGACACTGAAGACTGGAGAAAATTCAGCTTTGATCACAAAAATAAATTACATTTGAAAATATATTCAAATAGAATAGTTATTTTAAATCATAAAAATATTGCACAATATTAATGGTTTTGCTGTATTTTGGATCAAATAAATGCAGGCTTGGTGAGCAGAAGAGAGTTATTTAAAAAAAAAAAAAAAAATCTTAACGTTTCCATTCAAAAACTTTTGCCTGGTAGAGTAATCTCTCTTAAAATACCTTGCTGGGTTATGATAATCATAACAGTCTTGAGCTAGATTAAGCTTTGATCTCTGCAAACCAAACTATCACTTTAATCAAATATTTAATAATAATGTTCAATATCGTAAAACTGCTTGATTTAAGGTATTGCATAAAATACTCAGAATTCGTGCTCTGCATTTAACCCATCCCAAAGTGCACACACACAGCAGTGAACACACACACCCAGAGCAGTGAACACACACACACACACACACACACACACACACAGCAGTGAACACACACCCGGTGCAGTGAAAACACACACACACACACACACACACACACACACAGCAGTGAACACACACCCGGAGCAGTGAACACACACACACTGTGAACACACACCCGGAGCAGTGGGCAGCCATTTATGCTGCGGGGCCCGGGGAGCAGTTGGGGGTTAGATGCCTTGCTCAAGGGCACCAAAGGCTACGTTCACACTGCAGGCTGAAACTACCCAATTCCGATTTTTTTTTGCCCCTATGCGACCTATATCTGATCTTTTCATGACAGTCTGAACGACACAGATCCGATTTTTTCAAATGTGACCCAGGCCACTTGGGTATGTGGTCCTGAATCCGATACGTATCCGATCTTTTGAAATGCGACCTCCGTCTGAGCGGCCGGGCCACATGTATCCGACCCGTACGTCATTGATACGCTACAAACGTCATAATTCTGCGTTTAAGTAGGCGGGAACGAGAAGGTAAACTGATGAATTCTGTATTAGTGAAGCCACTCACATCAGTATCCCACCACTCCTGGCTGCGACTCCGCACCCACACGTTTCTCTGTACCGACGTTGCTAACACTGCTCCACAAAACGCCATGGCCAAAAACCTTGCTCTCCTCCTTCTTTGTAATTTTCTTCTTAAAACGAGAAGATTGTAATTGTGCTGGCTCCGTTGGGAAAATAACTTTAATATTGCAAAAAGAGCTCCGCTGTTGACTACACTGTTGTTGACATCCATGTTTAATGTTAGCTACTTCCGCAAACAACGAGTGACGTCATTGTCCGTTGAGTACTCTTCTGCGCATGCGGGTCACTTCTGGGTCATTTCACGTTCACACAGGAGATCACAAAAGGTTACATTTAATTGGAAATGTGAACAGCCTTGCAAAAAAAAATCAAATTTTTTCAAAAAATCGGAAATGAGTGTTATTGCCGGCCCGGGATTCGAACCCACAACCCTAGGGTTAGGGCGTTTTCCGCAAATATCACATTCGAATATTTGAGCTCACAAAAAATATTCGAATATTCGTTTATTTAATTTAAGTTTAATGAGACAGACGTTATTTTTCAGCAACATTTATTGTACAGATTAAAAGCAAAAAAAAAAAAAAAAAAGTGAAAAGAAAAAATGTAAAGCAGCCTAGAACAATTAGGCTATTGTACAGAATGTAGCTTACACTTAACTTTGAAACTGTCAGCAAATCTTTTTTGCTTTTTTTTCTATTGTTTTACATGTTCTTGTTAAGAAACACGGGCATGTAAACATGATCGGGTGAAAATCGGTTCCTTAGTCAGTTAACAATAAAGCCGGCCGTGGAGAAAACGCGCTCTGACTGCACAGACGTTGGCGGGACTCACAATAACGGTGTGCTAAGCGAATACGTTCAGGTAACCCACTGACGTATATTTCTCGTTTACTAAAGTTCCTCCCACCACAGCAGCGCGCCGGCGGAGAAGCGCGAGCGTGGCGCTATTAGCAGCGCATGCTCAGCTCATGAACAGCTCTGTGAACGGTTTCATCCTGTCAAAGAGTTACTTAAGATGTGACGGAGCATGTGATTTGTTGAATGTAGTGAACCCAGATCGAGATCGAGAGATCTTCATTCGTGAACGAGTTGAATGAACTGATACATCTCGTTTATGAACGAAATGAATGAGTATACAGGGTCAGTGAGCCAAGCATGTAAATCTCGATCAGCAATCAACAGATAAAAAGCGCAGTTATAGGTGCTGTGCAGATACGCCTGTTTCATATTTAGCATACAGAACATAACTCCACGTTTAATCCCCGATTAATGTGAATATTATATATGAACTGTCTGACCAAACAATTAAAATGTTAATTATGCAAGAAAACCACGTGCTTTGTTCATCTGGATAACTTATTTAAACTATTTAATGCGATTATGCACACATTTTAGTAAAGCCAAATCAGTTTAGTAAAGCCACTAATGCAGCTATCTCGCTGTAGTGCTTTTTTGCTGCTTGCGTGAGGAGAAAACACATAGACGTCCATAGGGAGGCACTGGAAGCGTTTGTTGCACACACCAACATAAAATACTTATCTTACAAATCTGGAACGCAGTCATTCTTTGAAGTATCGATACAAAAAAATTTAGGAATCGTGACATTTTTAATTTCCGAGAATCGCGATACTTTTGAAGTATCAGTGCACCGTGCAACACTAGGTAAGACTCTCTCTCTCTGTGCATGGATGAGAAACAGTGCTATCAGCAAAGCGACGGTGAGTTGAGTGCCTTCACACAGAGTTTACAGTTTGGCAAATACAGGTGCGCTGTGCATCCATTGAGATGAATTGAAAAGTGCAGATCGCTTGATGGAGAGAGAACTCAGAAGCACTTAAGTGTTCAGCGAGTGATTATGTGCTAATCTTATAATAGCCTTGAACACACACTCTGGCGAGTAAAATCTAAGAATTTATTAGCCAATGTCTAACGATAGACATCATTTAGTTGCATAGAGTAAAATTTAGTCGCATATGCGAGTGATTTACTCACAATGTAGAGAGTTGCCCAATGCCATCTAATATATCCATATCCTTCTTTCTTCAGTGGAAAAGAAATTAAGTTTTTTGATAAAAACATTTCAGGGTTTTTTTCTTCATATAAGGGACTTAAACTCAGATGGTTGCTGTTGTTTCCTCAAAAGACTTAATTTCCCCTAATAATACATGGATATCTTGGATTGCATTTTGGGGGTAAATGATTAGGAAATTTTTGGTGTGAACTAATCCTTTAAGTTTAAAATAAAAATGTTTAAAATGTAATATATTTTTTTTCCTGGTCCTTATTTTAAATAGGTCATAAAAATACAATAATTATCGATATCAACCAATATGAATCACTTATATCGTGATACAGTTTTCAGCCATATCGCCCAGCCCTAACTACAATTCAGAGCATGTTTAAGGAGCAGTTCATGTATAAATCCAGATCAATCCAAAGCTTCTCCAAGTGTATGCAATTAGTGTAAATCAATTCTAAAGATAAATTGTGGCATCCCTGGGTGTAGGGTGTGTTCAGCATTACTCATTCTACAGGCACATAGCTATAAACAGAGCTGACAGTGTTAAAACACTTTAACTGTGATTAGCTTTCAGCACTCTTTCATGTTCACAAGTGCCAGGAATGCTTCAATATGACTAAATTCCAAATAGAGTCTTCCTCTAAACCTGGGGTCAAAAAAAAAAAAAACCCTTGATAGAGGATTGTGTCTCTTTGGACACAGCTGGATGTTAACATCTGACTTTACTTACGACTGCTAAAAAAGCAACAGAAATAAATTTGTTGGTCAACCAATTCCTACTATACCACAGGACTGTTAAATGTTTAATTGAAAACAACCATTAAATATGTGGGAACATATACTCACCTAAAGGATTATTAGGAACACCTGTTCAATTTCTCATTAATGCAATTATCTAATCAACCAATCACATGGCAGTTGCTTCAATGCATTTAGGGGTGTGGTCCTGGACAAGACAATCTCCTGAACTCCAAACTGAATGTAAGAATGGGAAGGAAAGGTGATTTAAGCAATTTTGAGCGTGGCATGGTTGTTGGTGCCAGACGGGCCGGTCTGAGTATTTCACAATCTGCTCAGTTACTGGGATTTTCACGCACAACCATTTCTAGGGTTTACAAAGAATGGTGTGAAAAGGGAAAAACATCCAGTATGCGGCGGTCCTGTGGGCGAAATGCCTTGTTAACGCTAGAGGTCAGAGGAGAATGGGTCGACTGATTCAAGCTGATAGAAGAGCAACTTTGACTGAAATTACCACTCGTTACAACCGAGGTATGCAGCAAAGTATTTGTGAAGCCACAACACGCAAAACCTTGAGGCGGATGGGGTACAACAGCAGAAGACCCCACCGGGTACCACTCATCTCCACTACAAATAGGAGAAAGAGGCTACAATTTGCACGAGCTCAACAAAATTGGACAGTTGAAGAATGGAAAAATGTTGCCTGGTCTGATGAGTCTCGATTTCTGTTGAGACATTCAGATGGTAGAGTCAGAATTTGGCGTAAAACAGAATGAGAACATGGATCCATCATGCCTTGTTACCACTGTGCAGGCTGCTGGTGGTGGTGTAATGGTGTGGGGGATGTTTTCTTGGCACACTTAGGCCCCTTAGTGCCAATTGGGCATCGTTTAAATGCCACGGCTTACCGGAGCATTGTTTCTGATAGGGGTGGGCGATATCTCGATATTTAAAATATATCGAGATATTTTCTAAACACGATATGGATTTTGACATATCGTATAGATCGATATATTGTTTATATTTAATTCTGATTCTGCCACTTTGCTTGTTTGCCTTCTCTGTGCTGTGCTGGCCTCGTTTGCTCGCCCCCTTGCTTTTGTCCCCCCTCCCCTCGCATTTACAGAACTAGTCTAAAAAAAAAACGTCTAAAAAAAGGACAACTGGCTCCATTATATGGAGATACTTCGGTTTTAAGGTGTCGGGTGAACAGCAGGCAGATGTCTACTGTAGGGCACTGTAGGGCGCATGGAATCGCGGAATCCATGTCTGTGTTAATGAATGGCACAGAAGCGCCGATTAATTCATTAACGTTACACACACTGAAGCGCACGTGATGCTCACTGTGATTTCATCTGTCGTCTCACTAAATTAGGACGTAAACACATGAAGAACATCTCCAGAACTGCTCTGAGAGTCACTTCATGAGCATCTGACCGTTTGATTTGAGTAAAACTAGCGTCATATATCACATCATAGACTGTAGTATCACATACACAGAACTGTAAAGGTAAACCCGTCAAAATAAAAGTATTTGCCAGAAATCTATTACTATTGTTCAGCAGAATGTACATAGCCCACTACTGCTATTAAAATGAAACGAACATAATTTAAGAAATAATCACAAATTTCTTCCATGTTTTATTTTTAATAGTAAATCCCCTTTGTTTACCTAAAAATAAAGTTTGCTTAATTTTAAATAATTAAAACATAAATTAAATGAATGTTTTATGTCTTCATTTGATAACCAGAAAAATGTAAATACACAGAATTTCTGAAGGGAAAAAACATTTCACATAAGGCTATTTTAAGAATTTTTAAAACTAATTAAGTTGTTTTTATGCATTTAAATAATTACAGATGCTAAAACAAAGAGTTAGGTAACAATAAAACATATGGTGAAGAAAAAAATAAAAAATTTCATAGGGCCCTAAACATGTAATAAGGGTTATTTTTCCTGTAAAGATATCGAGATATATATCGTATATCGAGATATATTTTTTGCTCCATATCGCCCAGCCCTAGTTTCTGACAATGTCCATCCCTTTATGACCACCATGTACCCATCCTCTGATGGCTACTTCCAGCGGGATAATGCACCATGTCACAAAGCTTGAATCATTTTAAATTGGTTTTTGAACATGACAATGAGTTCACTGTACTAAAATGGCCCCCACAGTCACCAGATCTCAACCCAAAAGAGCATCTTTGGGATGTGGTGGAACGGGAGCTTCGTGCCCTGGATGTGCATCCCACAAATCTCCATCAAATGCAAGATGCTATCCTATCAATATGGGCCAACATTTCTAAAGAATGCTTTCAGCACCTTGTTGAATCAATGCCACATAGAATTAAGGCAGTTCTGAAGGTGAAAGGGGGTCAATCATGGTGTTCCTAATAATCCTTTAGGTGAGTATATATGGAACATGCATGTATGCAAATTATGTTGTTCCAAACCTGTGTTGACTTCATTTTAATTTTGGGTGAATTATTCCTTTCAGATGCATTTGTAAATAGGAAGGAGGCATTTAGTGTTTTCTAAAATTACGCCCACTTCATTTCAGCAGAGTAAACAGAATAGAGCCTTGTTAATGAAATTTCAAGTGTTGATCACTCTTATTTCTAATTCAATATATATCTTAATTAGGTATGGGGGCAGTCGTGGCCTAATGGATAGTCGGACTTGTAATCTGAAGGTGATAGGTTCGAGTCTCAGGTCTGGCAGGTATTGTAGGTGGGGGGAGTTAATAACAACATATGCTCTCTACCTTCAATACCACGACTGACTGAGACCTTCGAGCAAGGCACTGAACCCCCAACTGCTCCCCGGGCGCCGCAGCAATGGCTGCCCACAGCTCCTAGTGTGCGTTCACAGTGTAGCCCTTTTCACACTGTGATTCCGGAAAATTCACGGGTAATGTGTCCCGGCAATTGTTCCAGGGTCGCTAGATTTTGCACTTTCACACTGCCAGTGATTACCCGTAATATGTGGGTGCATTCACACACATCCCGTAAAGGTCCCGTAAAGACACATGACATCAGAGCGTGACGTGTAATGTACAAGTCAAAAAAGGCTAGGCATGTTAACTTTCACTGAAGCTGGCAAACGATCTCACCGTCAGCGCGGAAATTGAGGAACAAACTGATCTCTGCTTCGTTACAGTTTGCACATATTTTTTTCATGGCGAACGTTGATCTGCCTTCAAAACACCTGGTAAAAGAGTCACGTGATAACATGCGTCATCATTACGACACACCTTTTACGGCATTGGTTCTGGCTTTTGTTCACACATCGCTCGTTCCGGGACTGAACCCGGCAATGTTACTAGGTCCCAACCCGGGATCAATCCCGAAATCAATCCCGGGACGTGTTTGCTTTCACACAGAAGGTGACCCGGCAATGTTCCGGCAATTTCCCGGGTCCAACGTGCAGTGTGAAAGTGTCTTGTGTGTGTTCATTACTGTATGTGTGCACTTGGATGGGTTAAATGCAGAGCACAAGTTCTGAGTATATGGGTCACCATACCTGGCCACACATCACTTCACTTTCTCTTTTAAAAGTGCAAATGTTAAAATCTTAAACCAGTTGTACAGAATGGAGCTTATCTCCAATTCCATCACAGCAACCACTACAGAGCAGAGATCATGATTACGTTACTAGCTCACCACCTTTATTACAGAGACACTTAAAAATAGACTACACAAACACACTTGTGTTCACATGGACAGAAGCTCTTCTCAGAGGCAAAGCATCCTTTTTGATCTACAGTAAGGGAGAGTTTTTTTATCTGTGGTATGAGATGTCTACCAGATGCGAAGAGAAAAAGATGCTTATGTGCAGCATAATGCAACAGAGGCTCTTCCTTGGTTGGCGAGTATCTACTTTCTGTATTTCCAGGATCAGGTAACTGGACCTCAGTAAATCAGCCCTTTCAGAACAGCCACATCTACAATTTCAGCCAGGCTGGAATACAGAAAGAGATAGAGAGAGGACAAGCTAGGACTGCATGTTATATTCAACTCACTCGAGCAGTGAGCAAAAAAATCCTTTGAAATAATGAGAATATATGTTTTTTTCTTGAGAAATTAGTTCTCCAATTCCTGTAAGCTAGTTAATAACTGTATTTTCATCCAAAAGATATTGGAATGCAAGATGACTGAAAGGACAGTCACAGTTATTGACAGAGGGACTGGTCACTAAATTAGGAGGGATGTTTAATGAAACTACAGCTCCCACAATGTTTTATTTTATTTGCTTTCCCATTTTTTATACTCTGTCTTGTAGTGCCTACCTAAAGCCCCTTTCCACACTGCACCGTTGGACCCGGAACACTGCCAGATCGCCTTCTGTGTGAATGCAAATACGTCCCGGGATTGATTCCGGGATCGTTCCCAGGTTAGTTCCTCACTATCCACCCTGAAGCTGAGATCGTTCGCCAGCTTAAGTGAAAAGTTAATGTCCCTAGCGTTTTTGACTCGTTCATTACACGTTAGTGCTGCAACGACTCATCGACGTCATCGATTACGTCGACTACAAAAATACGTCGACGTGCGTGAAATGGGTCGACGCGTCACACTGTTTGTAATGGCATAGTGGGAATGGAGAAAGTTGCATTCTATCACAAAAACAGAGACCACTGTTATCAAAAGTATGGGAATTCTTTAAACCGAGGCCAAATAAAATGGCCCTTTGTTCCCTTTGCAAAACCGATATGGTGTACCACGGCAGCACAAATGCGATGCACCAGCACCACGTGGTCAGGAAAACATCCTGACGCTCTCCAGTGTTACAGTTTAATTGGTAACCGTGTGATCTGGTGACCAACTTCCTGGTTCAGGTCTGATATTGCAGTAGCTCTGCTACTAAATTTATTTAAAAATGGCAATCCATATACAGCTATGATCAGCTGTTCCTTCATCTTAGCTGAGCTTTCAACGTTGTTACGGGAAAGGATGAAGCTGATTGGTTAGTTCTCGTAACATGACCTGCGGTGCGCTTGCGGCATTCTGAAAAGTTGAGATGTTTTTAACTCGATGCGGTGTGGACGCGCCTGGAAAAAATGAGCGCGTCGCACCGCGTGTGCGTCGCGACCGCGTCGCTTCCATTATGAGCGCGAATACCGCACTCCTACATTGGAAATAATTATTTTACTGTCTATGGGAAATAACGAACTTGAGCGCGCAAAAGACGTGATATGTGAACGGCCCCTTAAAAGACAACAGTCACAGACCACCGAGCTACCCTGAATCAGCTCCAGATCTCTGGAAACCATGCAGAACCCTGACTACATTTTATGGTTTGTGATGCTAAAGAAAATTTCATGACGTCTCAGACAACTGTAAATGTATGGCTACTGTGGTTTAATTATAAACGCTATCATAAATCATATTTACCATAGTAAAATAATTTTCTTTGCCTCTTTATTTTTGTATACTGTAAAAACTTCAACCAGATTGGTTGAAAATGAATAAAGGTTGAAATATTATATTAGAAGTTGTACTTATATTTTTTTGTAAAGTTATCTAAAGGATTCATTAGCTAATAAAAAAAAGGAACATTAGATTAATTATTTATTGTAATAAAAATAATCGTAGTCGACAGAAAAAATAATCGTTAGTTGCAGCTCTATTACACGTCACATCCTGATGTCACGTGTCATTACTGGACCTTTTACGGGTTGCATGTAAATGAAAATGCACGCACATATTCAGTGTGAAAGGAGCAAAATCTTGGGAACGACCCGGGAACAATTGACGGGACACATTATCCGTGTATTATCTGGAATCTCAGTGTGAAAGGGGCTTAACTGTAGTTACAGATATATTGCCAAGGGACCCAGTCTTGAGAGGTCCCATTCCTGAAAAGCTAAAGCAATTATGAGTTGCAAGCATGAAAGGAGACATATCCAAGTAATTATGAAATTAAATTTTTCTGTTACCGATATTGAATTCTGTGAAAAATTTCATCCATGTATAAGCCACCCCCAAGTCAAGTCTTAATCTTTCAATGAAACATCAGACTTCTCTATGAATGTGACATATGCTATACTTCTATTGTCTCCATAAATGCCACTGGTTTCTTATAATTGATTGCAAAGCTCACATTCAGATCTGTGATCAAAACAACAACCAACAGACTGAAACAAGACCCATCCTATTGTTTCTGATAAACTACTTCACTTGGATAACAGTCAAAAAATACTGAAGAAAATATGATCTCTACTTCTTTTTCATTGCAACTATTAAGATCCAACCACTGCTACGCGCTGTACCACCTAGTCAGCCACTCCAAGATCTTAGTGACACTCATTCATGTCTGAAAAAATATGCTGCTACAGACAGATTCTGATCCACAGGGTCTATCGTGCCAGCTGGTTTTAGTTGTTAGCTCCGAGTATGTCTGTAACAATAGGATTATAAAGTCAATTAAAAGACTAAAACAACTGAACATGCTGCTAATTAGACAAAAGCATTCTGCCGGCAGGCTTGAGTGCCAAGACAATGAAATCAAGCGATTTTCTAAAAAAACAGCCCATCAATACAATTAGGATTATGAAAGAAAACGATTCCTGCAAGCTTCCATTTCTAGCTGGATTGCTGACTGACAACTCCTTTCTTTTCCTGGAAGGTGATCAGATAGGTGCTGACAGATAAACAACAAGCCTGTGAGGAACCTCAGTTTCCACTAGTCTACTTCTCCAGGAATCCAGTGGAGGCCGTGAGCCCTGTCATCCCATGGGGGACGCCACCAGAAATAGAAGCAGGCATGGATTGATGGAGGACTGTGGGGAGCAAAGGAAAATAAAGGAAACAGAGAAAACATACAACAGCTGTCACCCAGGGAAGTTGTAAGCATAGCAATGGGAGGAGGGAGAGCAAACCAATCAATAAAACAACAGGGAAAACACATGTGTTCTGTCCAGTGATGTGCTTGGGATATACATATGCAGAAACCCCTTCCTGCGATCTACATAAAAACAACAACAGCATTGTGGGAAACTTCAGCTCTTCTAATAAACAAAACGGAATCCAACTATTTTCAGCAAAAAGACCTAAGGACAAACCCACTGGCTTACTTGTGGTTTTCTCTTTCCATTAAAAGATAGTGTGCTGCAAGAATGACGTGTTGTTTTTAGTCGGGATGCACGATCATGATTATTCTTGGCCGATTGCAATACAGATTTTTTACAATCAAAATGTCAGATTCCGATACCGATTTCTTTTTTCTTTTTTTTAAGCAACTAACAAGAAAGAAGGAAAGTGTGCATAAAAAAAGATGTTTATTTGGTATTTAATAGGCCAAAATAGATTTTAGCTATTGAAAACAATAACCGTAACCATCTGAAATTAACGGCAGTAACTGCGCAGTAAGTAGCCTACATTCAATACAAACATAGATGGTACAGACATCAGCATTTAGCTTTTGTTTTTGAATTGGGTTGAAACTACATAGAACTGGCCTTAAATGAAAAGATTAACTGTAACCATGTGAAATTAAAGGCAACAACTGCATAGTTCTACAGTCCAAACAACACAATCAACACATTCAATAAGATGTTTCTTAATCAGCATTCAGTATTTGTTTTAGTTTTTAAATTTGGTTTTAAATAAAAAAACTGGTCTTTACCAGTGATACTAAATAAAAGTATGCTATATAAATACATTATTCGAAAATGTTAAAAACAATTAATGTTGGTGTGAATAAAACAAAGATGCAAAGTGTTTCATTCATCCAATTAAAAAAAAAATAGGGTAATGATTCACATCTATATTTTTTTTACTTGAGCCAATGAAAAATAAATAACTATTGTCTCAAGTTAAAAAAATACAGATGTGAATCATTACCCTCAAATTTTTTAATTGGATGAATGAAACTTTTTTTTCAGTGTGCTACAGCAGGTTAAAAATAATCATCCTATACAGAACTGACGTTTACTTCTGTCTTTTCAAACGTGTATGCAAGGTCTACTTTACAAAAAAAAAAAAGCATTTCAGTTTTGTCACAGTTTAGTCCATTCCGTTTCTCATCCAACACGCGAGAAGTTGACCTGAAGATCCCTTCACTGTCTACATGTGTGCAGGGTGTGGATAGGTCATAGACCGTAAAAGAAATGAACACAGCGACCCCATTGGATTCAACGGAGACAAATGAAGTCAATTAGAAGCACGCACTTCCTGGGGGTCGAGCATACTGTGCAGACTCAAACTGAGCTTGATGACGTACAAGTCGTGGCCAAAAGTTTTGAGAATTACATAAATATCGAAAATTGGAAAAATTGCTGCTTAAGTTTTTATAATAGCAATTTGCATATACTCCAGAATGTTATGAAGAGTGATCAGATGAATTGCATAGTTCTTCTTTGCCATGAAAATTAACTTAATCCCAAAAAAACCTTTTCACTGCATTTCATTGCTGTCCTTAAAGGACATGCTGAGATCATTTCAGTAATCGTCTTGTTAACTCAGGTGAGAATGTTGACGAGCACAAGGCTGGAGATCATTATGTCAGGCTGATTGGGTTAGAATGGCAGACTTGACATGTTAAAAGGAGGGTGATGCTTGTAATCATTGTTCTTCCATTGTTAATCATGGTGACCTGCAAAGAAACGCGTGCAGCCATCATTGCGTTGCATAAAAATGGCTTCACAAGCAAGGATATTGTGGCTACTAAGATTGCACCTAAATGAACAATTTATAGGATCATCAAGAACTTCAAGGAAAGAGGTTCAGTTCTCAAGTTAAATTTTTTTACCAGTATGTTCCCTGGGAATCAAACCCATAACCTTTTGCACTGCTAACACAATGATCTATCACTGAGCAACAGGAACATATCAACATAGTATTATTGCTTAAATATATCATACATACAAACCCTCAGTGGGTTTAAAAAAAAACCTGTAGCTCGACCAACACCACCCGAGGAATGTGATTTTGGCCCAGTTGTTTGTGAACAGCCCTGCATTAGAGCATCTGCACCCTCACTTATCAGATGGCTCTGCTGGTGCTGTGTTGTTTCACTTGAAGTATTTTGGGAAACTGGGTTAGAACCCCTTTTATAAAACAAGTGCAGCGATGCCAAACGCGGCAACACAATCATTTATTTAAAACGGATCCCAGTTTTATCTTCTAGGGACTCGTTTCAGATAGAATAAAGATTTATGTTCAGCAACATACAGTGTGTCCGTGTCTGAAGAGACTAAATAAGTCTAACCTCAGAGTGCTGAACAGCTGTTAACACGTTCAAACAAAACAAAACATCCAAACCATACATCACATGTACCCAGTTTATCGAATAAGTTAGTATGTTTTTTTCAACCATTAACGTTACATGACGTTTATCAGACTCACTTTGCTCATCCACGCATCAAGCAGTAACGTTAATGTAAACGTTAATGGGGAAAGAGGCGACAAAGAAATAGTTACTTTCCTCCACGTCTGTTCTCGACGAAACAGCTCTATTTTTAAGTATTTTGGACTGCGCGTCCCGTTATGTCTCATTCGGTCGTTTTCTCACGCTAGCCTGCTGTTAGCTCGCGTTCAGCACGGAGCGCTCGCGCAAGAACTGATGAACTCGACAACTTCAGGAAATACATTCAAACACCAGGACTTAAAAACGAAAAGATATCACCACTCACCGTTCAAGAAGATCAAAATGTGCTTGTCTGGATAGGCACTGATCGCAGCCGGAGAGACTTGTTTGTGCGGCGTGTTGTGGTCACTGGAGAGAGCGCGAGACAGTGGCGCTGACGGAGGAGGAGCTCACGCGCGCGCAGCCTCTGGACAGGTGACGTTACGACTTACAAGAAACATATAACTTTACATTTTAGTAATATGCTACTGTGTCTAGATGTAACTAACCTCGTATTTAAATGTGTTTAACCCTCTGGTGCTCCTCATTTGTGAGTAACGCTTGTGATCTGCATGGTCAAAGGTGACCCCCCCCCCCCCCCCCGATAAAATTATTTGAAACGTTTTTTGTTCTATAATATTTATTCTTTTTTTTATTTTGTATTTTGAGATAATTTAATGGTACTAATTAATATTTATGCATTAATTATGATACATTTCTTGCCACAAGAAAATATCATTTTATGGTATTAAAAATTACTTTTCAATTAATTCAGTATTTCATGCGAAAATAGAGCCAATGCCTTTAAAATCTTTTTTTAAGCAAGATCCTGCCATCTGGTGGGAGTAAAATAAGAAAAAACACCTGCAATTCCATGGTTTAGCTGCCCATAGATTCATATAATGCTCTATATAAAAGACCAAAATATTCTCTAATTGATTTTACTTATTTTTATTAAATTGTATGTAGAGATGTTTTATTAAGTTAGATATATATTTAGACATTCTCAGAGACAAGGTTTAGATTTTAATTTTTTGGTTTGAAATGTTGATTTGAAGCATCAGTTTTTGAACTATTATTGCTACAGTCAACAAACAACCTGAACACAGGGAAACATTTTTTTACACAAAACATTACAATTCTATAAAAATTTAACAAAAATGAACAGGATTGTACGGAGCCCTGCACATGTTTTAAAGTTTGATGTTTTAAAGTGTAACCCCTTCCTTGCTGTCCACTTTTTTTACTGCATTGTAGTTGAATTATTGCTTTTATTTGAAATATTTGCTGTGTTACAGTCACACCAGTTCACAGGTGTATGTGTGCGCTTGTGTGTGAGTGGTTTTGCACTCTTGATGTTTTAGTGTTTCACTCTGTTATTGCTGTGTACTTCTTTCTGCATTGTGGCAGATTTGTAGATTTTTGTCGATTTCCCATTCATTTCCACCACAGTTGAGGAAAATATGATTCTGTAAGTCATAATTATGAGAAACTTTCATAGTATAGACCTCTTCATGGCTAGTGTTTGCGTATTTCATTTCAATCTAACCTGTTGTACAGATCTGTGTGCTAGCGTAAAAAGCTACTGTTTTGACAACGTTGATGACATATTTTGATATAATATTATGTGAAAAAAAAAAAAATCTAACAAAAATTTGAATGCAACAGGACTACTTGGTCAAGTGGAAGGTGTTGTCAGAAGATAATTTGAGAGGGTAGGCCCCGTGTGAGACCCTCTAGAGTTTGAAAAAAAAAAAAAAAAAAGTCTAGAGTTTGTGATTGTCCCTGTTAAAATGTGTGCAGTTAAAGAAAAATGCATTTTAATAAATGCATAGGCAGGGTAACATTGAAATATTTCACACATTTTCATTTAAAAAGTAGTTATTTTGATCAGATCCATAAAATATTAAACTGTTATATTCTTTGTTTAAAAAGTGTCTTAGTTTAAAGATGTATTTTAAGTTTGAAATCATTTGCCCACATAGATCCCATGCAGGTCCCATATGTTCAAACGTATGGGACCCACATAAATTGCCCATCTTCAGCCCATGGCCACATAGATCCCATGCAGGTCCCATATGTTCAAACGTATGGGACCCACATAAATTGCCCATCTTCAGCCCATGGCCACATAGATCCCAATCATACAGTAAGTCATCTCATTTCAAAAGCACAAAGCATTGTTGTACATTAAAACGGCAATCTCTTGGTCTTCAGCGTCCCACTTCTTGCAGGACAAACTCTTAACGTGAAGAATGCTTAACGTGACTTGAAGTACAAAGACAGATTGAACCAAATTCAGTACAGAAATTAATGAACATCCATATTGTATATACAGGCATTCAGGAGGACCCAAAATATGAATGCAACACAAAACAGCAACGCTTATGCATTTTCTGTAACGGTTTTCTATAGGAAAATGCTTAATGTGCAACTTTGGGTGTTCAAATTCTGGGCTTTTGTTCTTGCCTATATGCATGATCAATAATATTGTATCCTGAATTTGTCATTGTACTATAAGCCACATTTTTTTTACATTCACATGTCCTGCAGGAAGAGGTGTGGGATGCTTCATTCATAAAATGCGTATGATTTTTGTTGGAATATGTTTCTCTATATCAGAAGCCATGAACGAGAATTTAAGTCAAAATTACGAGAAAGTTTCTCAATATAATGACATACTAAGTCATAATTATGAGAAAGGTTCTCATTATTATGACTTAACAAATCATATTTTTCTCAACTGTGGCGGAAACGGGCTTCCATATTTTTGACTGAAGACCACAAGGGTGACTATTTTTTTAAGACCCCTTAACTTGCTCATATCATGCCCCCATTTTGTGTCTGCCATAAGTCACCAAGTTTCATATATTTCCGATGAAGCTGTGATTTAAAAAAATTCAAAACAGAAAAATCTGTCCAAATGACCGAAGATCACCAGAGGGTTAAGCAAAAAACAAAAACATTTGATTTATGATTATTAACCATGGTTTTGTTGTAGTAAAAGCATGGTCACCATGTTTGTTTTAGTTTTTTGGCATATTGATTACTTTTTGTATAACCAGTTTTACTACAAAAAAAGTTTAGCAAAACCATGGTTAATTTGTGGTTACCAAAGTTTAACTAGAGTAACCATGTGTTTTTTTGTAGTAAAACCATGGTTAATTTTCATAAGGGATTGTTGTAGATGTATACAATTAAAAATCAATCACTTAAACATTATTTAAATGTTAACTATAATTCTGTTTGTCCACAACTTTGCAATAAATCATTAAAAAAAATCTAGGAATGAGCAGAGTAAAAACAAACAACTTGGGAGTTTAAATGTTTGCATTTATTTTCTTGCAGTTGGATTACGTGTATATTTTTCAAAACCTATTATAATTCCTAGGGACCCCACCGTTAAAAGATGCCAGTGATGGAAAAATTTAATGTAAAAATAAAAGGACTGCAATACATGTGAATCATAACTAGATATCCAATGCCTGGAAAGCAACAGGGCAGATGTAAAAATATAATACACAATACTGAAAAACAATCAATGGACTGTCAGTTGCGCACTAGCTGTACAGAGAAAGTTAACAATAAAACACAAGCCCTCTAAATACCTGTTGGCAGGATTTTATAACAAATGTAGTTTGCGTATTTGAGGGTGAATGACACTCAGATTGGCCTGAAATAATAGATCAGGCTCAGTCAGATGTAAAAGGGTGGCAGAATCAATAACTTAAATTCACATTTACAATAACTTAAATGCATCTAATGTCTTAATCAAAATCAGTCTTGTAGACTTAAACAACAGAAAGAAACTAACAAAACGGTATCAGAAACAGTGAAACCTTGGAGAAAAAGAAATATACAAAGATTCAGTATGCAAGAGAACAACATTCTGTGCTTGTTTTTTGTACCAGTGGAAACAAAGTTCACTGCTTTGAAATGAAAGCAACATCAATTGTCAAAAAATTAGAGGGTTATAGGCCCACAACTACAGTATTCACATCAGATCAAAGTTTACAGGAAGTCTTTACTGTAAGTGCAACAGTTTAAGCAATTGGTTGGGTTATTTACAAGTTTACATGATTTCTTAGTACAAATATAAAAGTAAAATGCACACTTTTCAGATTAAAATATATTTTTTCATATTGTTGTACTCCTATTTAACGTTTTTTCTTTTAACTACAGTAAAATACCACTAGGGTCCTTAAGCTCTTCACCCAGAGCAAATAAGTGCCAAAGAGCAAAGAGTCCAAAATTATTACTTAAACACTTATGAATTAACATAAAACAATTATTTGGCATGTGAAGAATACAGAGAAAATTACATGAAAAAACAACAACAACAACAAAAAACCTCCTAAGGCTATGATATTTATGATAAGTGCTACAATGAAGCATTATATTCCACAAAAAACAAAACAAAAAACCGGTTGTTTGCATTAGGTATCATTACCCTCAATCATGAGTGTTGTCTAGCCGGTGACTACTGTTATACTGCTGACCAGACCCATCACTCCAACATGTATGTGCCACAGAAACTGTCACACTGACGTTAGCTTGAATCATTGAAGGGGTTCCTCTCAAAACACAGGCACATGTAAGTATTTCAGCAGTTTTAAGGAACTCAGTTGAGTGTGAACTGTTTGTATGTTCTCTGTCGCCCTCAAGAGGACGAGGAGCAGAGTGCGATCTGTTGGACAGTTCCCAGGTCAGTCAGGAGCTGTCTGATGCGATGTTTCAGTTGAGGGAGGCGCGCAAGAGGATCTGGAGGCTCTAGCTCACCTGTGTAGTCTAGCCAACTCTCCAGCACTGCAGAATGATATTCACATGTTATTACAAATAAATCAATCGGAAATTATGTTTTCAGTTTATTGATTTTTAAACCAGGAAATCTGTTTGTCTCACCGTCTAGTTCTCGCTCGATAAGGTCCATCCTGTGCGTCACCTCGTCCTGCACTGCTTCAATGTGCTCCAGCAGGTTCAGCTGCCACTGCTGGTGCAGCACAAGGTCAGGGTCAGGCTTTGGGTCAGGGGTCACAGGGTCAGGCTCCTCTTCCTTGATTTCTCCCACACAACTCTTTTCCTGCTCTGGGCAAACCAGTCTTTTCATACGACACTCCAGCTCCTGAAAACAGAAACCAATGAGATGCATGTTTGGTGTGCACTGATGTTCCCATGTCACTGATAATGAAGAATGATTGATTGAATGAAGCATGATAGTAATTAATTAATCTAAATGTGTTATCAATGAGACATTTGTTTGCAGTCCAAAACAAATTAGTTCAGTTTTTTAAATGCGCAGCAAAACAATGCAGAAAATATGGTGATCTTCTAAGTAGAAATGTGTGCATGCTGCAACTATTTGCTGACAATATAGACCCGTTTACACCTGGTTATTTTATGTGCTTTCTAGGGGTGCACGATAAATATGGGCCTTTAATTAATGCGCATCTCGTCAGTAAAGCTGGTTTTCTAATCAGCAGTAGAGCATAGAGCAGCTATGTTAACGGCTCTGTGTAGTAACAGCTGCTCTATGTGAAATCACACACCTGATGGAATTTACCGCTGATTAGAGAACCGGCTTTACTGATGAAATGCACATTAATTATCGGCCGATATTTATCGTGCACCCCTAGCGCTTTCTCTGATTAAATAGCTAGCTATCTGTGTGTGCAAATACCAGTAGTAAATGTCCTCCAAAACACTGTCGAGATGGATTAAAATCCGATCAAACCACTTCAGGAGGACATATTCCAGATGAAAACAAACAAGTGTAAATGCACCACTCCTCCCAAAATATACATATAATAAATGTGTGAGAGCGTTTTATATCCGTTTTGTGAAGAAGCATTTGTGGCCAAGTGTACACAGTAAAAAACGTTGGGTTATTTGTGTAACCCAACCGTTGGTTTATGCATGTTGGGTCATTATGTTGGGTTATATTAAAATTTGTTGGGTTATTTGTTTATGCCGTTGGGTTATTTTTAGTGATAACCTAACCGTTGGGTTAAAGTTCGCGCCGCTTGGATGGTTCAAATATTAACGGATCAGTCAGTGACGGACAGTCAACGGACATCAGCGACAGCCTGATTGTGAAAGGTGAGTAATTTGAGGTTTTATGATGTATATATGTAACTTTTATATGAAATAATGTGTACTGAAACGTTAAATATATCTTAGAACTATTTTTTTATGTTTTTGTTTAACGTTACTTTTGTCTTTTTTTCCTATTCTCCGGATCAGAGCGATTGTTGTTAGCTATCCCAGTTTATTAGGCTAAGTTACCATTGAAACATTAGCCGAAAAATTAGCGAAACCGTTCAGAAATGTATTAACCTAACGTTAATAAAAATGCCTGGTGAAATATACAGATAAACTAAAGTAACGTTAGGTAAGTTAACGTTAATCAGTTATTACGCTGCACGGACGATTTATCAGCTCGGACCGGCACATAGCGCAGCTCACACCTCAAATTATCACATGACGGACACCACAACAATGCTGTGAGATTCAGTGAGAAACGTTTGATACACTGAATTCGCTGTTATAAAAGTAAGTTGCAAAAAACCCACTCGAAAGCGGCGCTGCTGTAAAGCAATCTGCTCTTTCTGCGGATTTTCGTACCAACGCCACACCACTCAAACATAACATTAACATATAACTTACATTATGTTAGCTATAACAGACGTTTGTGGGGTCAGGTCAGTTAACCATCATGTTTGTATAAGTTAGTTAAGTTAAGTTAGTCAGTTTACCATCAGAATGAGTTTGAAACGGATGTTTCAAGGTACAGCTGCTTTAATATATTAATGCATGTTGTATTAAATGTAATAAAGGAGTAAGTTAATGGAATAGCATCTAATTATAGTATATGTTATGACAATTTTGCATTTGTATTAAATGTTTTGTACTAAACGTGTTTATACTTGTTTTAGATAAATGGATTCATTTGTTAGGGACAAACTACAACAGTGGAACCTCTGCAATTTAATAGAAACATTTCAAGGTAAGTTAATCTATTTAATTCAGTGATGCTTGATTTATATATATATGTATATATATATATATATATATATATATATATATATATATATATATATATATAAGTTTTTGTTTGTTAATGGTAATGAACTGGTTCCCTCTTGCTCGGACATTTGCCCAAGTCACTGATATATGTTCTAAACAACACTCATATGGCTTGATCTAAATTCAGAAGATATTGTCATATTGCCCAGCCTTAAAATCCTGCTCTATTGTAAATCATTATTAACATAACATTATTGCTCAGAGACATGGATTAAGCCTAGTCCCAGACTAAAATCTTAATCTGTGTCTGTGAAACTGAGTCTATGACTTTCTGCAAATCTGCATTGAAACAATATATATTATGAAAAAGCACTATATAAATTAAATTAATTTGATTTAATATAAAAAAAGAGAATTAAAGACTAGTTTACTTTTCATGGACTAAATGATTATTTTTCTGCTTCATTTTAACACAGAGGAAGAAGTCGATGAAGATAGCTTTATGCTACTGGATGACGCAAGCATTGCTGCGCTAATTCCGCGAATTGGTCTCAGTGTTAAATTCAAATTAAATTCGGAATTTTTGGGAGTAAGTTTACACTAGCTAAACAATGACTGCGTGTTTTCTGACATGTTTTAAGTGCAATAAGGCAATTTCAGGGAAAACAAAAGATCTTTTTGCACATCTTAGATTGATTCATGGCATTAACAATGCTAGCTCCTACTTCAGATGTAGTGGAAATGGCTGTAACAGAACATTCAGTTACTTATGGTCATATAAGAGACACATATTAAAAGAACACATTTGTCAAACAGTATCATCTACAACAGATACAGATTTGCACAACCAACATATTCCAACACTCTCACCATCAGAAAACATGACTATATCAACAACACTTGATGATTCTGGGGGTGATGAGGAAACCGAGGACTGGGATGATTTAGCAGAGGAAGATATAACCTTCAGAGTGGCATGCTTCCTTGCAAAGCTTAAAGCCCAATCAAATCAAACCTACTCTGCAATTAATTATATGGTAGGGATGGGACGATTACCGGTTTTACGATTAACCACGATAAAATGTCCTGACGGTTAGTATTATCGTTTCAAATTTAATTATCATAACAACCGTGTTTGATTATCGTGATTTTGAAAACTCGCGATAAATCCTGTCCAGCCAGAATCAGTTTGACGCAGGCGCGCGCTGCAGCGCGCAAGCAACATTGAGTTTTGCATGAGAAGACATGGCGGAAGGCAGTGACAGCGCACGGGAGATTTTTCAGCCATCCAAGAGGACAAAATCTGAGTTGTGGTCGTATTTTGGATATTACAAGAGCCCTGACGGCAATTTAATCGAGGATGGGCACCCTGTCTGCAGATCTTGCAAGAGGAAAATCGCTGCAAAAGGGGGAAATACGTCGAATCTGCTAAGTCATCTTCGTGACAACCACCCACTCTTATATAGCGAATGCAAGGTGAGTTAACTTTTACCTTAGTACCAAAACTAACTTGGGCAAATAAGCGGACAAAAAATAATGATTAGAGATTAAATATTATTTCATTATCTCACTTGTTATTCAACGCAAAGCTTCCGTGAAAAAGGTTTAACGTTACAGCAAGTGGCTTTGATCCATAACGGACAAACATTACCACAGAAATATATTCAGGGACATATTGAATTGTGATGAATGTTTTTAAATCTTACCGGTTTCTAAATCCATTAAGTTATGCACGTTACAGTGAGTGTAAGAAACAATCGTCGAGACAATATGATCACTTCAACATTTATTATTGTAGTATTATTAAATTACTCTGATTTGATTTTCAATACAATCAAAAACTGATACGCAAGACGTACATATGAATGAAACCAGAGGTCGTGCCCGCGGTGATTCTAGACATGCAGGCGCGCTGTGTTATAATGCGTTGCTATTTATATATAACGGTCATAATAAGTATTTTAATAGTTTAGTCACCCAACCAACATATTTGTTCATTTAATGTGTGTGTGTGTGTGTGTGAAATGTATTTATTATTAATATTATTTATATTAATAATATTCGGTCATGCAAACACATATGCATGAGTGAATAATATTATCATTAATAATAAGAATACATTTGCTATTTCTTTGTTTACAGAGTGGGCGTGCAGCAGGCAAACCTAGTGATGCTTCTGGTCCCTCGACTCCCTCCTCATCTACAGTTGTGACACAGACACTTGAACAAGCATTTAAAAGGCAGACTGCTTATGCACCCACATCAAAAAATGCACAAGACCTCACTGCAGCCATTTCATTTTTCATTGCAAAGGACATGATGCCATTTCAAATTGTTGAGAGGCCTGGTTTTCTGAGGCTGATGAAAGTTGCTGTACCACACTACAAAGTGCCATCACGAAAATATTTTTCCAAAACTGAAATACCAAACCTGTACAACCAGGTCAAAGCTGCTGTTGTAAAAAAAATAGCTCAAGGAACATGGTTTGCTGCAACTACTGACCTCTGGACTAGTGAAAGCGGTGGTGGTCAACCCTACATAAACGTCACTATCCATTACCTCACCCCAGACTGGCAACTGGAATCAAACTGCCTCGAAACTCAATTCTTCCCAGAAGATCACTCAGCTCAAAACATCAGCGAGTTTTTTGAGAACATGCTGGAAGAATGGGGGATCAACAAAAAAGACCTGGTCTGCATAACCACAGACAATGCAACAAACATGATAAAGGCATTTGAAGATTTCTCAGAAGTGTGGCTTGGGTGCTTTGGCCATAATTTGAATCTGGCCATTTCAAAGGCTTTGAAAATTCAGAGAGTTGAAAAAGCAGTCAAGGCCTGCCGTCATCTGGTCCAGGGCTTTTCAAGGAGCTGGAAGAGAAGGCGAGAACTGAGGGAAAAACAAGCTACCCTCAACATGCCACAGAAGGCTCTAATTCATGATGTGGTGACTCGATGGGGATCTACACACAAGATGGTTGAGCGTTTTCTTAGTCAGCAGCAACCAGTCTGTGCAACACTGGCTGGAGAAAGAGGAACATGGCATTTAATGCCCAAGGATACCGAAATAACTGTCATGGAGCAACTTTGCCAGCTCCTCGAACCTCTGAGCAAGTTAACAGATGCACTTGCCTCAGAAACACGAGTAACGCTGTCAGCAATCAAGCCTGTCCTGGACCACATTAATTCTGATGTTTTGGAGGAAAAGGACACAGATACATCCCTGACCAAGGAGATGAAAAATTTAATGAGAGAAGACCTCAAAAGCAGATACCCAGAGAAGGCTAAGAGAGTCATGAACATGGCTTGTTTCATTGACCCCCGCTTCAAAAGGAGCGCTTTAGATGAGTCTGAGGCTTCAAAAATTGAAACTGACTGTGTCCAGGAAGCTGTGAAGCTGGCTGCACAAGTCAGGGAAGAACCACAAAGCACCTCCACCAGCACTCCACCAGCAGCATCGGAGGGGAAAGGCCTAGCCGGGTTGCTGAGTAGGATAACTTCAACAAGGCAGCAAAGAGGTGAAGAGGGTCAGATTCCAACCACTCTAGAAGACCGTGTGAAAGGAGAAATCAAAGTCTACCTGTCTCTGCCCCCAGTTCCAGCAGAAGAGGATCCACTGGTGTGGTGGAGGGGTCATGCATCAGAGCTGCCTCACCTTGCCAGGGTTGCCAGGAAGCTTTTGTGCATCCCAGCAACCAGCGTTCCATCAGAGAGAGTGTTCAGTGCCAGCGGGCATATTGTCTCTCCTCAAAGAGCACTTCTTAAACCAGACAAAGTAAATATGCTGACATTTTTGCATTTCAATCTCAAGTGAACGAAGATGCATATATAACACTAATGTTAGGTCAGCTCAGCTGTACTTTTTTCTTTAGAAGATGAGAACAGACATACAACCAATCATTGCTGTTCATTTGATTCGTTTACATATGGTTGTATTGTTGTTACATGATGCACAGATTGCTTTACTTGTGTTGTTTTTATGTGTGCATTTGATGTTCTTATTTAAGGTACTGTTCATTAAAACCTGCACTAGGAAAACTTATACCTCTCAGGGATCCATGTTAATGTTAATTTAATGTTTATGCTTAAAACAAGTTCATATAGCTGCTAATTATATTTGTTGTTTGTTGATTTTCAAAAAATAAAACTTGTTCAAATGTTTTCAGTGTGTATCAGTTCTTTTTGAACATTTCCATCTCATTTTAACAAAACCGTGATAATATTGATAATCGTGATAACTTTGGTCACTATAATCGTGATATGAAATTTTCATACCGTCCCATCCCTATTATATGGTGAAGCAAACATCTTCTTTGATCACTGATATTGTAGTTAACTTGCAGACCAAGACAATGGCTCTTTTGCATCGACTTGGTCACTCAGATCACCCTGATGTTAGTACCTTGAGTAATCACTTTGAGAGAGCTGCTGAACCATTGTTGGACCTGGATTCAGACTTTAAACAGATGAAATATTTTTCTCAAACGGGGTTTTTCATTAATCCAGAGACTAAGCATTTTCCAGGCAATTCATATGTCCAGCGTTTGGATGCACTGACTGGCAGTGTGAGACAGATAGCAGTGCAGGACACCTTTCAATATGTTCCTTTGCAGCCTGTCCTTAAAAAAATACTAGAAAGTCCTGGTACCATGGAAAAAATCCTTTTTCAGAAGCAACATAAAGATGGTGCCCTCATTGATTACATTGATGGTGAGCAGTACAAAACCAGCCACTTGTTTTCAAAAGATCTCTCCATTCCGCTGTCCCTGTATAACGATGATTGTGAAATTGTAAATCCCATCGGTTCCAAGACTTCAATTGACAAACTGGGGCTAATTTACTTCCAAATGAGATGTCTACCACCTGAGCTGCTGTCTTCATTGTCAGCATGCTTTCTGTTAGCGGTGTACAAGTCAGATGACGTCAAGACATATGGCATTGATGCAGTTCTTGAATGCATAGTTAAAGATTTGAGGGATTTAGAACAAAATGGCATTCAAATTGAGACTGAACAATTCAGTGGTACCATAAAAGTTGGTGTTGCACAGGTGTGTGGGGACAATCTTGCCCTGAATTCTCTTCTTGGTTTTTCAGAAAGTTTTGTAGCAAATAGTGTCTGTCGTTTGTGCAAAATTCACAAACCAGTTCTCCACAGCCAGACAACAGAGGATCCAAATTTGCTGCGCAATGCACTGAATTATAGTCAGGATTTACAGACTAACAATCCTACAGAAACTGGCTTAAAACGGAGATGTATCCTAGACGAGCTTGCATTTTTCAGTGTCGTTGACAATGTTACACCTGATATCATGCATGATATTTTGGAGGGTGTTGGCCCTCTGGAGGTGAAACTAGTGCTGTCTGAACTTATAGCTGAAGGCCACATTAGCCTGGATACTGTAAACTACAGGTTAACAAGCTTTGATTATGGTTTTGTTGATAGGTGCAATAAACCATCAGTCCTGTCAAGTCATGAACTTAAGAACCACAGCAGTGCCATGCGTCAGACTGCAGCACAAATGTGGTGTCTTTTGCGATTTCTTCCCCTTCTAATAGGTGACTTAATACCACATGGCAACAAGAACTGGGAACTGCTGCTTCTACTGTTGTCTTGTATGGAAATGATATTTTCCCCATCCATGACTGCTAAGGCCACAATATACCTCCGAAGTCTCATTCAAGACCATCATACACTATTCCTAGAGTTGTTCCCTCACTTGCATTTACGACCAAAACACCATTTCATGGTTCACTATCCATCTGCTTTCAGAAAGATAGGCCCACTTGTCAACTTCTGGGCAATGCGATTTGAAGCTAAACATAGCTTTTTTAAAAGATTAAGCCATGTCACTTGTAATTTTAAAAATGTCACAAAAACCATGGCATACAGGCACCAAATGATGCTGTGTTTTCAGCTGATGACAGGCAGGTTGTTCAAGAAGGAAATCGAGATTGGTTCAGGTCAAAAGTCGGTTCTTCAGTCAGTCGAGGGTGTTCAAGATATTACTGGTAGCTTGGAAGATTTTCCTCATTCCAGTGAGGTTTATATCTCCTCATGGGTCAAGGTTAATGGCACTGTATATAGGCCAGGTATGACTGTTTTCATGTCCTGCAATACAGATGGAGATGCTCAGTTTGGGTGTATTAAGAAAATAGTCACTCTTGATGAGAAAATGAAGCTAATAGTTCAGAGATGGACAACAGTTTGTTTCAGTCATCATTACTTTGTCTATGTTGTTGTTCCTGACCAAGTTTTGGAAGCACTTAGTGTCAGTGAACTGTTTGATTTTCACCCATTACACGCAGTCAGGTCATTTGACTGTGATGATGACCATTACTATATTCCTCTACGTTATCGCCGTTTTTAAGTGTTCCATGCCCTTTAAATGAGGGTTTTTTTTATTTTTATTATGATCTTTTCTTTTCTTTAAATACACATGTATGGGAATTAGAAAGGGTGAGACCAATTCTGCATAGCTGCACCCATAGAATCTTCAATACAGGTAAAAGTTAATTGTCAGGTAAAGGATACTTGCTGATACCATCTGATATTTACCTCTATTTTTTTTTTTTTTTACAGTCTCTGGGTCAAAGCCCTGTTAACAATCAGTCATGTCACAATCAGTCACCTATAAGGATAAACCCAATAACCCCAACTCAGACAATAGTGGAAAGCTGCCAGACAAGAACAACAAGCAACTCAACCTTTGTAATAACATGTCTTTTAATACACCCGAACTTGAGTTTTTGGCAATTATTTTATGATATATATTTTTAAGAATGAATTGAATGGAATGTTTTTGTTCATGCATTCTCCTTTTCACAGGATATACGAGAAATACTCAGAAAATCTGGAGGATTAACATTAATAACATCCTTAGACCGAGACGGGCACCTCAAGCCTCAAGGAGCGACGTCAGATGGTGCGGTTATTGGTTTCTCATTTGATGGAAAGTTTTGGGGAAACGTGAGTACAATTAAAATCACTTGACCAATACATTTATATAAATAAACTAGCCTATTTAAATTATTGTTTATTTGTAAAGCCAATCAGCTGAGATCAAAAAGGAGATGGCTTTGGCACTAACTGCCCAGTTTCCTTGCCTGAAGAACAATGAGGGACATGGATATGTAAGTTGTGCTGATTCTGATCAGAAGATAATTGAGAGCTGATAAAGAGTATCCGTCCCCACTTTTTTTTTTAAGAGTGATTTATTTATATTTCTTTGCTGCAGGAGTCATGGTATACACCTGGTCGTTATCGTCACCCTGCAACAGGTTACCTGGAAGAAAGACTACGCAATGTGAGGAAACGTCTTAGAGCCCCACACAGTCAGAGACAGCACAGCCATCCACAGCCATCACAGAATTCCTCTTCCCGACCAAGTTTTCCACTGCCAGGTAAGAACTAGGGATGTGTCATGATTGTCCGAATCAAGTGCATTTTTGAAGGAACAAGTGAGTGAGATTTTAACTTGCAACTGGACAAGTAGCCAGTACAGGACTCAGCAAGAAGGACTGCTCGGTGATGCTGAGGACAGCTGATTCATACGCAAGTGTTATCATTTCATATAAATCCAAAGAGTCATGCTTAAAGATGGCCATCTTTAAATATCTGCAAAGACCAGAGCATTAAAATTACATAAATGTAGGCCTATATTACATGTATAGTCTCTCACTTTATTTGCTTCTATTTTAGAACACTTGATGATTATCTAATAAAATCCTCAAAACTGAAGCAATGCTCTTATGGCTACACGTGCTTGAATGGGATGGATTACTCAAATAAGCAAATTCAGTAATTTACATCCTAAATTTTAGCTTCCTAAATTACTTGCCTATATGTTTACAACAACTTTAAACGTGGTTCTGTCAATCATAAACAAGGGCCAGAACTGTTATTTTAGGTTAGTAAATGATAAACATGATTAAAAATTTTTTTTTGTAAATTATTAATTTAATTGGTGTGTGCCTAAAAAGCTGATCATTTGAATCGGGTGTTTTTGATCAGAGAGAGAAACCATTTGCACTGCTAGGGGTACCCCAGAACCAGGTTTGGGAAACACTAAGATAGATTATTATCACTCAAGTTTTTTTTAGATGTTTTCCCTAATTTTAGTGTGTTTTATCTGCTGTAGATTCTGAGTCATCTTTGACTGAACTTCACACAATGACTGAGTGGCTAAAGAACAACAGAAGCCCTCACAGCCAAGTCGAGGAGTTAATGATACGTACAGCACCTCATCGTGCTGCGTGGATTCGATCCTCTGGTACAAAAACTGTTGAGGAAATAAACAGAGAATATCCCAGACTTTATGATTTTCCTGGAATGGTGAGTATAATTATATGCATTTTAGGGAATTTACTGAAGGGTTGTCTTGGCCTGTAGTAGAAATCCTACATTATTTAGAAAAGTAAAATGCTTCAATTTAAATGTTTTGTTTTTGTTTAGATATCACAGGACTTTGGAGTTTTATTCCCTGACAATGCAAACCGCCTTTATGAGTTTTGGGTTCCTGTCTTCACTGACCGGATTTTACTTTTTGCAAGAAAAGAACCCAGGGCTGCTGATGTCCTTCTAGAAAGTCTGGAAACATTGTCAAATGGTAGGACATCCTATTAAAATCACAAAGTATACCATTTCTAGTCTCTGCACATGTAGTTTCAGATCACTTTATGAAATTTCCAAAATTACTTTTAATATCTAAATATCTATGGTAAGCACTCTCTTTATGGCATGTTATTGAATAAAAAAGTTACATTTCTTCAGGAATACTGTAATTATTTAAACAAGAAAAAAGTAGGGTGAGACTTGATTTGATCCATTGGTTTTTAAAAACTGTAAGCATTCTTTCTGTAAACTTGTCGTTCAAGATGTTCGTGGTGAAGTTGCCTTTAAAACCCTTCCTGCTGTTCTGCCATCATCGCCATACCGCACAGATGGGAAAATGGTCCGTCCAACTTATGCTGAAATAAAGCGCAGCTTCATTGACATTAAACCAGTAAGTTAACCCTCTGAGGTCTGAGCTGTTTGCTGGCAGGTGCACAGAATATGTGACATAGTAACATAGTAAAGTCACACTAATGACAGGACTATAAATGTGGTGTTGCAGGTGGTTCAGGAACAGTGTTTTCTGTTAAATAGAAAGTCCTTTGACATGGACTTTATACTTTGTAACTTTACAAATAGTTTACGTGCACAAACAGCTTATGTTAATAATATACACAATACGTAATTACTTAAAATCCAAATAGGCCCATTAAATTGCATTGCTCTGTATTACTCTTTCCTTCAGTGATTCTGGTTATCCACAGGTGTCATGACTAACCATGAGTTAACCTACTTATAGGCTTAGTTCACCCAAAAATCATTAATTCCTCACCCTCAATTTTATTTATGGGTGAACTAACCCTTTAACTACAATACTGCTTCAGTGTTACTTTTACACAGTAAACGCTGCTGAATTTTTCTGCGATTCATTTGTAAATAAAATATATTGTATCCATGGAATGTTCGTCACTATATATGCCAACTAATGTATATTTATCTTTTAAGGTTGATAAGCATGGTTATTTTTTATTAAATTTTTGTACTGTATGTACAGGTATTTTTTTGTGTAGGCACATCTATGTTATGTTTTTAATTTATTTAGATAATAGCCTTTTTTAATAAGTATGTTTATTTATTTTCATTGTAGCACATCTGTGTATGTTTTTAATTTATGAACAGTATAACTTTTTTAATAAGTATGTTTATTTATTTTCATTGTAGCACATCTGTGTATGTTTTTAATTTATGAACAGTATAACTTTTTAATAAGTATGTTTATTTATTTTCATTGTAGCACATCTGTGTATGTTTTTAATTAATGAACAGTATAGCTTTTTTAACAAGTATGTTTATTTATTTTTATTGTGGTGGCACATCTGTGTATGTTTTTGATTTATGTACTGTATGTGCACGCATGTTTTAAATTTAATATGCATATTTTAATATTTGCACATAATTGTTCTATTTACACATGTATATTTATTAAAATAATAATTTAATACTTAAAACATGTTAAAACATTTATTGTGTTTATACTCCAATAAAAAAAAATCTATTTGAAAACAATGTCTATTTTATTTATTATAAAAAAGGTCATAAATAAAATAAAATAAACATTTACCCAACTGTTGGGTTATTTTAACCCAACTGGTATTTAACCCAATGCATTGGGTTAAAATAACCCACAGTTGGGAAGGTGCTATACCAATCCACAGTTGGGTTATTTGTTGGGTTATTTTTAACCCAACATTTTTAAGTGAGTAAATTGAACTGTTTTAACAAATCAGATAGCTATCCAACCACAAAATATGCATGTAGTGACCAGATGTAAACAGGCCCTATGACAGATTTTGAACTGGTTTGAAAACATACTTTGAGCTGATTTGATAACAGACAACAAATTGGTTTAAAAATATTTTTAACCATTCTGAAAAAGACCTTGAACTGCCTTGACTACATATCAAACTGATTTGAAAACGGATCTCTAACTGGTTTAAAAGCATTTCAAACCATTTTAAAAAAAGACTTTGAACTGGTTAAACGAAACAAATTGATTTGAAAATAGAATTGGTGATTAATTGGTTTTAAAACAGTCCTCAAACTGCTTTCAAAATAGATCATCAACTGGTATGAAAATGGATTTCAAACAGTAAAAATAAAACTTTCTCAAACTGACTTGAAAACATTTTAATTCTGACAATGCTGCAACATGAATTCTCAGATTGGTTGTGTACAGTGTGCACTAACAAAACAACTGTGAGTCTTTAAATGTACACTAGCCAACAAGCTTCTTTCTTGTAGTGTGCATTTGGCAGAAAAGTTAACAAGTTGCTTGTAACTAACCTTACTAAAGGAGCGGTCGGCCAGCTGAAGCTTGTGCTGGTTGTGGTCCAGCTGCGTGCCGTACCTCTGCTCGGCCATCTCTAGTAGGTCCTCTGTGCTCCTCAGACTGTCCTCCAGCTCAGAACCGCACCGTGTCTCCACCACAAGTCTTCTCTCCACCGCAGGGTAGTATGTACGGGGCTTCTGGTAGCAGTGCTCGCTGCTAATGTACGAGTCCTGGAAAGAGCAATGCCTCTCCACAGGTGATGGGACTTCGCTCTTCAATGTCTCAAACTCATTCGCTCCCATTCCAATGGGTGAGGAGGGGAAAGGAGTAGCTATGCCTGAGTCACCTGCTGTCTTCCTCCGCAGGCTGTCTGCAGGTGTCCAGGGCTGCCGCCAGAACTTCAGGTCTGGATGGGCTTGTGTCCTAAAAAGAGTGCAGCTTTGCTTCATATCTCAATCTTTCACTTTATTCATCAAACAGCTGGTCGCATCGAGAGCATACAAGAATTACTTACTGTAAGATGCTCATCTTCAGCTGCAGGCCGTTCAGGACCTCAAACACATGGTGGACGTCCCCCAGGAGCTGATGGGCAGTTACCACTTTCTTACTGTTCTGGTGGGAGTAGTTCTCCTCCAGGAAAGACAAGCCATACATGTGACCGCTGCTCAGCCAGTCTTTATCATACCAGTACCTTTGACTCTGTCTCTGGGCTGCATACAGAAACACGCAAATTTAAATATTAACCCAAAGCCAGACAACAAAATGTATTGAGAAGTGGTTGCTATATTTTAGTTCTTGTTCTTTTTTGCCAACACACACACGCAGACCAGACAGATGGATAACAAAGCTACTATTATGCTAAGCGGAGATGGTTTGGGGAAGTTGTGGTGTCTCACCTGGTGGGTCTCTGCAGATGTAGCAGCTGTAGCTGTCTGGCACACTGTCCTCATACAGTCCCATACACGTCCCATGCTGCCAGCACAAACACTCATCACACTGCAGAGAGCACAGGACACATCATTCAGTCTCCCACACAATTGCTGAACTTGTATCACCACATTAAATAATTAATAATTCACAACATAAGTCAAGTCATTGTGCCGGTGCTCTGATTTTTTTGTTGTTATACTATAATGGCTTCCAGGAAACATAAAACTGACAACATCGGACAGGTTTGGAACGACATGGAGGTGAGTAATTAATGACAGAAATTTAATTTTGGGGTGAACTATCCTGTTAAGCTGTATGATTATTGTTCTCTGCAGAGCTCAATATTTACCGCTGATTTGCATCTTGTATCAACACTGATACTGAACTGAACCAACATTAATCTGACCTGAGCTGTTGTTCTTTGACAACATTGCTGCCTTGTTTGGAACTGCTTATAACTGAAATTAACTAGTTTCTGAACTGAATTATCACTGAACTGACCTGAGCAATGATGCTAAATATGTAATGTAATATTGAATGTGTGTGTATATTATATATATATATATATATATATATATATATATATATATATATATATATATATATATATATATATATATATATATATATATATATATATATATATATATATTACACGCACACAGACATATACACACAGAGGTGGGTAGAGTACCCAAAAACTGTACTCAAGTAAAAGTTCTTCTAGAAATATTTACTCAAGTAAAAGTAAACGTTCTAGTCTGAATAGTTACTTGAGTAGATTTTTTATCCTATACTCTTTTACTCAAGTAGTTAGTTACTAGTTACTTTGGGTCATATATACTGAGCCTATTTTTATTTAGATATATAGATAAAATGTATGTAATGTGTGTGTGTATAAATGTATATATTTCATCAGCCTTTACTCCAATTTATGTAATTTATTATAAAACTGTTTACTTAAGTAACAGATATAGGTGTCATGCCATAACATTTTTAATACGACTGACTTTATATTAAATTTGAATTTAACATTGAAATTTAATGTGATATATAAATTGCTACTAATCTTTCGTTGTTCAGAAAGCAAATAACATTTACATTATTAAAGATCATTTTCACTGACAGTCTAGAGCAGGGATCAGCAACCTTTTCGGCATGACGTGCCATTTTTTATTTTTATGGTTAACCACTGTGCCAACACAGCCCCCGCCCCCCCCCCCCCCCCAACACCCCGATATAATTCTGTATTTAAACGGTACATACACCATTTTTTATTATACGATTAAAAAAAACGTTTTTTAACGTTTAATCAACGTTAATGCACTGCTTTAATTGATGAACGTGCACACACAGACACACACACAACACACACCACTCGCACACAGAGATCTGAGATCGTGCTGTGCAAAAAGTAGCATTCAGAGTGTTGTCACGCTACTTTTATTAATCGATACTGAATCGCTACATTATATTTCTCAACAACAAAGGGGCAAAATCGCTTCATTGTCTGCAGAGAGAGACAATTTACCCCCCCCCCCACTTTCTTTCTCTCAAAATGGCCATATTTCAGAAAATTTTTCATCACTGGATATAGCTTTAGGTCATTTAACATTTCTATGGTAAAACGTATTATTAAAAGTTGACTAATGTTAATTGATTTGCAGCTTCATCTTACCTCACTCTCTTTAACGTTAAACTGACGCTACTTTGATCTGATTGGCCATCTCAGTCATTTTGACATTGAAGAGTGCTGTTAGACCGAGGCTTTGATCTGAAGCACCTAGTATGTGCAGTGTTTGCACGTGCATCCATGCAAGTTAATTCTCACACTTTAATAGTATTTGTAGCTCCTAACAGGCTGTGTGACTATGAGAAGTTATTACATCAAACTGTACGTCATTATACAGTTTTCCTTATTGCTTGCGTGCCAGCGATTATCCCTCTGCGTGCCACTGTTGGCACGCGTGCCGTAGGTTGCCAACCCCTGGTCTAGAGTTCAATCACTCTCAGAAACTCCCATTAAAATCACTGAAACTGTTAACACTGTGAAATCAATATCTTATTTAAAGATTCGTACACACACATCTGCACTTTGTTGTTTCTGACGAGAGAATTCACCACAAAGAGGTATTCAGTCAGTGAGCGAGTGAAGGAAGCACCGGCATTTTAGCGATGACTCATCTGAACGCCTCTGATTGGCCAATGCTTTCAAGAGCTCAACAGAATAGTGTGTGATTGGTTATAATGCGCAGCACTGTATAAACGCATCTATCTCTGGCTCAGCGCCAGCAAGCGAACACAGATCTGAATTTAGCAGCTGATGATATGACTTTCTGAACGTACTCGCACCGGTGTTATTGTATTAAAATTAATAAAATCTTAATTGGCTATTTTTTGTCTTTTGGAAGCTGCATTCAACTTGACTCCCATCTGTTATAAGCCACACGTACAACAAACTAATGTCACAGGTATCGTTTACTGCAATCGAATGTTGCCCAAGTTATTACCTGTTAAACAGTAGACAGCACATGCGGTGTTCATCTAATACGGATCTCCATCGCAAGCAAATAATAGCCTTTGCAGATTTGCTTTCTATTCAGTGCAGTTTTCAACGCTGCTGATGTTAAACCTTACAACTCTGAGTGAACCACTTCAGACGCTCAGCGCGTGCGACAGGGAACTGAACGAATCATTCAAACTGATTCATGAACCAATTCACTCGTTTGCCAATTGGTTTGATCAAGCCTTTGAACAGAATTGACTCAAAAGAATGAATCATTCGCGAATGGGCATCGCTCATTGCCCAGAGAAAAGTAGACGGGGCATTTGGAATAAACTGAAACATTTATAACATTTATTGCATTAAGATAAAGTAACGAGAGGAGCGTCGCCCACAGTAACGAAGTAAAAGTACAGATTTTTCCCAAAAAATTTACTCAAGTAAGAGTAAACGTACCCATCTTTAAATATACTCCAAAAAGTATGTTACCCCAAAAAATTACTCAAGTAAATGTAACTCGTTACTACCCACCTCTGTATGTATATATATATATATATATATATATATATATATATATATATATATTAGGGGTGGGCGATATCTTGATATTTAAAATATATATACCTCGGTTTTAAGACGTTGTACGAACAGCAGGCAGATTTCTACTGTAGGGCCCTATGATTTCCGCGATGCAGAAAGCACGGACGTAATCGCGGAATCCAGTCATAAAAACGGATTTTACAGTTTAACGCGGAATGGCAAAGAATTTGCCAAATTTTGAATGAAGTACCGTATTTTTCGGACTATAAGTCGCACCTGAGTATAAGTCGCATCAGTCCAAAAATACGTCATATGGAAAAAAAAACAAGTTGCACTGGACTATAAGTCGCATTTATTTAGAACCAAGAGAAAACATTACCGTCTACAGCCGCGAGAGGGCGCTCTATGTCTTCAGTGTAGACTACAGGAGCACTGAGCAGCATTAGAGCGCCCTCTCGCGGCTGTAGACGGTAATGTTTTCTCTTGGTTCATTTCTCTCGGTTCATGTCAAATAAATTTTGATAAATAAGTCGCACCTGACTATAAGTCGCAGGCCCAGCCAAACTATGAAAACAGTGCGACTTATAGTCCGGAAAATACGGTAATCGAAAGTAGGTCATTGCACTTACATCAAATCGCGATATGAACTAATATCTGTAAATATTAAGCCGGAAAAGTCTATTTAAATATGAATTCTGCATGTTCTGTGTGTCTGTGTTAATGAATGGCGCAGAAGCGCATCTTCATTCATTAAACACACGGAAGCGTGCGTGACGCTCGCGGTGATTTCAGCTTCTGTCGTCTCACTAAATAAGTAGTAAACACATGAAGAACATCTCCAGAACTGCTCTGAGAGTCACTTCATGAGCATCTGACCGTTTGATTTGAGTAAAACTAGCGTCATATATCACATCATAGACTGTAATATCACATACACAGAACTGTAAAGGTAAACCAGTCAAAATAAAAGTATTTGCCAGAAATCTATTACTATTGTTCGGCAGAATGTACATAGCCTGCTACTACTTAATGAAATGAACATAATTTAAGGAATAATCACACAATATTTCTTCCATGTTTTATTTTTAATAGTAAATCCCCTTTGTTTACCAAAAAATAAACTGGCTTAATTTTCAATAATTAAAAGATAAATTAAATGGATGTTTTATGCCTTCATTTGATAACCAGAAAAATGTAAATACACAATTTCAGAGGGGGACAAAACATTTCATAAGGCTATTTTAAGATTTTTTTTTTTTTACAAATTAAGTTGTTTTTATGCATTCAAATAAGTAAATAAAACATATGGTGAAGAAAAAATAAAACACTTCATAGGGCAATGTTTTATAGGCAATACTTTTGAGTTTATGGTCAAAACAGATTTTATAATTTGAGTTTGGTCAACAAATGCATCAAATGGAGGTCTGGTCAGATTGCAGAGGCTGCTAGTTCACCTGTATCATGAAGTCGTTATCCTCTCGCACTTCACAAATACAGCGTACGATTTCAGAGCTGTGAGGGAGTGTTTCCACACCCTGCTCTGAGAGGGGCACGTTCAGATCCAGCTCCGTGTCAGACTCCTCCTCACTCCATACAGGACTGTCCGAGGACAAATCACTGCTGCGGTCTTCACCTGGAGGAAACAAGTAGACCACAATACACACACTTAGGCAGCAGATTTGAGCTGATTTTATAACACAGGGATCCATGCAAGACAATCAGCTACTCTAATCACACATGCACACACATTAAACACACACTAGAAAAACATCTACAGAGCGGCAATGACTAGACACATCTGACGGAGACAATTAGTCAAAACACTGAAAGACATCCAAGCAGGTGAAAAACAAAGCAGGCAGCTGTGAGTTTGGAGGACCTGTGCTCTGTGGTACCCACCCTGGCTGAGCATCTTTTCGGGGCAGTGTCCCGTGTAGGACTGGTGTGTGAGGGAGAGGGGCAATTTGTGGGCCGAATTCAGATTGCAGGGGAGAGGCTTTAGGCCAATGCTCTCCTCAGTGCTGTAACAGTCTGTCAGAGGAGGAAGAGCAGACGCCACACAGGGTTAAACACAGTTGTTCCTCACCGACGAGGCAGCTTCTAGATCTGATTCAGTTCTTGATGTTGTCAAGAGGGATTGGCAAACATTACGCTCATTGTGTGGGCAGCTCTGCAATTTAGGAGTCTATTAATAACTCAAGACGAATGACACAGAGTTGGTGTCCCAATGCTGACACACTGCTGTGATTTAAATGTTATGCCAATGTATGCTCCACCGTTGCACACACACCTGTGAGAAACGTATGAGATACCTAACACTATAATACATATTATACACATAATATCCTTTCACCAATTTAGATTTATTAGTTACTCCATATCATACAAGTAGACCATAAATGTTATACAATTACTGCAATCCCTCCAAACATTTTGTACAGGAGGCATAGCCCATGGAAACTTCTTCCACCTGAAAATCTTGTCAGAAATAAAAGTAAACTGAGGACATTCTTTCTAAATAAATGAATCAAAACATTAAATAAATGTGCAAAACCAGCAGTTATCAATATCAAAATCAGTTTGCTAAAAACAAACAACAATTTTTTTTTATCATTTTCCATGCATAGTGTTCAAACTTTTGCATTGTTTAAGTTGTTAAAGGTTGCAGATTTGGCTTTTTTAAGAAGTGCATCAGTGAAAGTCTCTTTGTAACAAAAGCTGCCTTTGGAGACAATCATGACTTTTCTTGTCACCAGAGAACTAAACATCTCTGTGCTCATATTAATAGATTATTATTAATGTTGAAAAGAGCGGAGAATATATTTTTTTTCTTCAGGTTTTTTCGGGGAAATAAATTGAAAGAACTGCATTGTTTGCTACATTTGTTACAGTTACATTTATTTATTACATTTATATTATTTACATCAAGCTTTTGAATGGTATAGTATTGTATATTGTTATTGAAACTTCATAATGTTTCACTTGATTATATATTTAGTCAGGAATTATAGTTTGGAAAAAGTCTAACTAGTAAAATGTTTACACGTTATGTGAAAACTAGTACAAGTATATAAATAAATAAAAAGAGACTTACTCATGTTTATTATCTCTGCTGAATAAAGTGCTTCATTCTTTTTTTTCTGAGGAAATCCAAATCTCAAATACTCAACCAAATCACATTTTGGGGTGAATTATATCTTATTCCTCTCATCGCGAAGCAAACAGTAAAATAAAAATAAAAACTATTTAACATTAGAATCTGTATAGGGCGTTCAGCGCGGGGGCGTGGTCACAATAGAAGATAATGAAGGGAGACATGAAAAACAGACATCGCGTTGTTTTCATATGGATTACTTTATCACAGACTATTTGTTTTCGGCAGCACTTGTTTGGTTTAAAAGTAGACATGTCAAGCTTTCTATAGATCTCTCTCATGTCTCTTCGTTGAGTATTCACGGAGTTACAGTTCATTTTAATGAAAATGACTCATAACGCGTATCCGCGTTAACCGACTCAAGAGGGTTGAACAGAACAATTCAAAACGAAAGAAAACAGACTGCTCTCTGCGTATGTAACGTTAATCCGTATGAAATGTGCATTTCTCTGGCACGTTCACTACTGCGAAGATCGCGAGACAGCATCGTCAACTTTATCTTTGCAGTCAACACGACATTGATACAGAAAACACTTGTTTATTAATAATTATATTCATAAAATATTCATAATCATTACTTTTGCCGGTTCTTTGTGACAGCTTTTAGGTGCGTTATTGGCAGCGCCCCCCTTGTTAGCCTACAAGAACGCGTGAACTGAACTGAGCTCGTCACAGATGGACTGCTTGTTATGATGTCAAGGTCACTTTTTTTCTTAAACAATTTAGATTTATAACTTTACAACAAAGCCCAAGATCCGCCCACATTCATAAGATACAGAGATAAGTAGAAAAAAAATAAAAAAAATGAAAAAATAATAAAAAAATTTTTTTACAAAAAAATTAAAAAAAAAAAAAAAAAGAGAGAGAGAGAGAGAGAGGGGAATCATTGTTTAGAGATATAACCAATACCTCTCAAGATTTCAAGAGGTCTGATAAAGTCTCAACAAGGTCCAACCAAAACTATTGTCCTTCTGGTGGCTCCATGCACTTTAGCTGTGGTACACTCCAAAAGAGCAATGTCCAGCAGATAGGACCAAAACATCTCAATTCTAGAACAGTCCCAGAACATATGCATTTATGTACCTTGACTTGCACTGCTGCATAGGTGACATAAGGGGTCAGGCTTTCTTTTCATTTTATATACCACCCGAATTCCGGAAAAGTTGGGACGTTTTTTAAACTTTAATAAAATGAAAACTAAAGGAATTTCAAATCACATGAGCCAATATTTTATTCACAATAGAACATAGATAACGTAGCAAATGTTTAAACTGAGAAATTTTACACTTATCCACTTAATTAGCTCATTTAAAATTTAATGCCTGCTACAGGTCTCAAAAAAGTTGGCACGGGGGCAACAAATGGCTAAAAAAGCAAGCAGTTTTGAAAAGATTCAGCTGGGAGAACATCTAGTGATTAATTAAGTTAATTGATATCAGGTCTGTAACATGATTAGCTATAAAAGCTTTGTCTTAGAGAAGCAGAGTCTCTCAGAAGTAAAGATGGGCAGAGGCTCTCCAATCTGTGAAAGACTGCGTAAAAAAATTGTGGAAAACTTTAAAAACAATGTTCCTCAACGTCAAATTGCAAAGGCTTTGCAAATCTCATCATCTACAGTGCATAACATCATCAAAAGATTCAGAGAAACTGGAGAAATCTCTGTGCGTAAGGGACAAGGCCGGAGACCTTTATTGGATGCCCGTGGTCTTCGGGCTCTCAGACGACACTGCATCACTCATCGGCATGATTGTGTCAATGACATTACTAAATGGGCCCAGGAATACTTTTAGAAACCACTGTCGGTAAACACAATCCGCCGTGCCATCAGCAGATGCCAACTAAAGCTCTATCATGCAAAAAGGAAGCTATATGTGAACATGGTCCAGAAGCGCCGTCGTGTCCTGTGGGCCAAGGCTCATTTAAAATGGACTATTTCAAAGTGGAATAGTGTTTTATGGTCAGACGAGTCCAAATTTGACATTCTTGTTGGAAATCACGGACGCCGTGTCCTCCGGGCCAAAGAGGAGGGAGACCTTCCAGCATGTTATCAGCGTTCAGTTCAAAAGCCAGCATCTCTGATGGTATGGGGGTGCATAAGTGCATACGGTATGGGCAGCTTGCATGTTTTGGAAGGCTCTGTGAATGCTGAAAGGTATATAAAGGTTTTAGAGCAACATATGCTTCCCTCCAAACAACGTCTATTTCAGGGAAGGCCTTGTTTATTTCAGCAGGACAGTGCAAAACCACATACTGCAGCTATAACAACAGCATGGCTTCGTCGTAGAAGAGTCCGGGTGCTAACCTGGCCTGCCTGCAGTCCAGATCTTTCACCTATAGAGAACATTTGGCGCATCATTAAACGAAAAATACGTCAAAGACGACCACGAACTCTTCAGCAGCTGGAAATCTATATAAGGCAAGAATGGGACCAAATTCCAACAGCAAAACTCCAGCAACTCATAGCCTCAATGCCCAGACGTCTTCAAACTGTTTTGAAAAGAAAAGGAGATGCTACACCATGGTAAACATGCCCCGTCCCAACTATTTTGAGACCTGTAGCAGAAATCAAAATTGAAATGAGCTCATTTTGTGCATAAAATTGTAAACTTTCTCAGTTTAAACATTTGCTATGTTATCTATGTTCTATTGTGAATAAAATATTGTCTCATGTGATTTGAAAGTCTTTTAGTTTTCATTTTATTAAAATTTAAAAAACGTCCCAACTTTTCCGGAATTCGGGTTGTAATAAACAGGGGGTGGCATACGCCTTATAGATTAACTTATAATGAATCATTTGATGTGCTGGGTTCTTTGAGGTAGCAAAACAATTTCTCCAGACAATGTCCCAGTCAATCAGAGTGTTAAGTTCTCTCTCCCAGGAGCTCTCAATCGGAATATTTGAGTACTGTCGCACCACAAGCGATTTATAAATTATACTCACAATACCTCTAGAATCCATACTAGAATCTATCCAGTTTATCATAGGATGAGGACATAGTTTAGTCGACCAGGGTACACCATATGCTTTCAATGCAGATGTCAATCTTAAATACAAGAAAAAGGAGAATCCTGGGAGAGAGAATTCATCTTTTAGAATCTGAAAGGACTTGAGCCCATAATCATTGGTCAAGGTCACTTTTAATATTCATAAATTCAATTAGGCTAAACATAGCCTATCTGTTACCTTTATCTTACGTTAATAAGCACCTGGCCTGTCTAAAACCTTCTAAATTTCAAGCCATTCCACCACTTTACTAACTGCCAACTAAGCGTTTGGATAGGAGGGGCAGGTGGGCGGCGGGTTAACATGCACCGCTCAGATTGGCCGAAAGCTTTTCACTCCACTTACACGCTGTGGCTCAGCGGCAGAATAAGCGTCATAGATTGCATAGAAACTGAAATCGGCGAAATGCAACAAAATGCGTACCTAGAGAGCAGAGAATCGTACAAGCGTACTTATGGGTCAAAATGCGTGCAAAGTACGAAAAATGCGTACATGTTGGCAGGTCTGCGTGTGGGAGAGGGAGTGGCTCTTAAATGAATCAAAAGCTGATTGGTTGCCCCCATCAGTGAATTTTTTTATTTTTTTTTATCACAAATGGTAAATGATAAACAACAACAAAAACAACTAGCAAATGTTCCATAAAATGCTACTTAAAATGTGCATTTAAAACACTTATAGAATTTTTTTTTATTATTTATTTAAACACATTAAAAATGTTACTATTATTTTAACATTTTAAATCATGAATTAAATAAACCGTCTTAAATATGTTCATTAATTTGTTCATTAAAAAAAGGATTTATGTTTTCAAAGTATTGTTGAACTATTTAATTCTTGTTAAAGTAAATTCATTCTAAAATTACAAAGGGTAGTCTTTTAAGGCTTCATACATTTAGTAATACATTTACAGCCAGTGGTACAGTTTAACAGTTTACAGGTTCTGTTTTAAGTGATTTAAACTTTAACTTTGCATTAAAACCCGAGCAAAGAACAACACTTGAAGCCTTCAAGTCTGCATACGTCATCTCCTTCATCGCTCTGATTGGTTTTAGGTCTATCCAATTGCGCCCAGAGGCATTTGAACGAGGTCCGTCGGTGACGCCCCTTTAGAAACGAGACGTCTAATAGGCTTTGCCAGACCCTAACTCAGTTTCGACTGAAAAGGGTCTGGTTTTAACCAGGCTACAGAAGGTGATCTCAGACCTGCAAATTCACATAGCATGAGACATTTGACAAACAGGATCCAAACTAACTAAACTAAACTAACACCAACTAAAAATTAAATATAAGAAACTTCTCATCAATCCAACTTTAAAGAATTATTTAAAAAATACCTTACGTTTAAAAAGCTGGATGTTTTTAGCATGGCATTAAAATATACTTTTTTACTTTTAAACACTTACCTTGTCATAAATAGTTTATTATTATGCCAAACAGAAACCCTAGAGCATGACATCATTACTGGTCCGCAGTAATTTTACAGAAATGAGAAATACTTGAAAGTTTGCAGCTCGAGCAGACAAACAGAGGGGACAGCAGAGAGCCGAAGACACACAGAGACATCACTGCACTATAACAGCCGTCTCACCTGACTTCGACTTCCTTTTCTTCTTCTTTTTCTTCAGTTTGATGCGGAAGAAATCCCTCTGCCGCTTCTCCCTCAGCCTCTCCCGTTCTTTCACTCCTTCAGATGAGAAAATCAATCTCTATTACGGTCATGTCCTGAATCAGCGAGAGCATGTGCTCAGAAATGCATGGAATGATCCGGATGTTCTCCAATACCTGTTTCCTTGTCAAGCAAGTCTGTGTAGTCATGCAGCGAGCGGTTGAAGTGCTGGTTCTCTTTGCTCCTCTGTGCGCCCAGAGTGGCCGAGCGCTGCCGGTGCAGGGCGACAGCAGGGGGCGACAGAGCGTGACCTGCGGGAGGAAGTTCATTTAACCCACACTTATTGATGCTTTTTTTCCTGTCATGTCTAACATAGCTGTTTGTGCATGTGAACTAGGGTCACCATATTGTAGTTTAAAAAAAAAAAAAGAGGAAAGTGGGGGCAGGATGCAGACGGGATTGAGGGGGCCTTAGTAGCACAATGGCCATATCCCAAATATCAAAACTCAAAACATGGGATTTCCATACATAAAATAACTATTTTAGTCACAGATTGATCATAAACCCAGCTGCAAGGCTTCCTACCAGTGGCCATCCTTCACAAAACGCGACATCTACCACAAATTTATCATTGGTAGAATGCAAAATGTTTCAAAACAAGCATTTCACTCAAATATAAATTTGGAAAATATTTCAAACATTTAACCCAGGGGAGAAAATCAACCTGCCACAACAGTTTCTCCAATTCAGTGCAAAACATGAACATTTGGCAACCCTGCATCCAAAGTGATTTAATACTCAGCATATTGATAGAGGTTCCCTGAAGAACGAAAATTATGTGCAATATGATAATGTTTGCAGGAGCACACAGTAATGGTCAGAAATTCAGCCGGAGCGGGATTAAGAAAACAGCGCACACAATGAATGGTGACTGTAAAAAGCAAAAGCCGAATCCAGGACATTTTGGGCGATTTAGAAATCCTGGCCAGACACATTTTTTAGGTCCAAAAACAGGACATGAAAAGAGGACGTATGGTCACCCTATGTAAACAATTTGCAAAGTTACAAAGCACAAAATCCACTGCAATGCGAGTTATAAATCAAAACAGAATTCAGAATTCAGTTCAAATCTAAATTTTCACACAATTCAAACAACTGTGGGTCTACATCTCACAATTCACTTGTCTCACAGTTAATTCAGATTTTTCATGTAAATATGCAATTATGACTTTAACGCACAATCTCTCTGAAAGTTAACATCTTTCAATATCTCAGAATTCTGAGTTTACATTTCCAAAATAAATAAGGTAGCTGTCACTTATTGTTTTTCTTGTAATTTTGAGTTTATTTTAATATATTTTTTTTCTTTTGTCTGAAAATGGACTTATGAACTCAAAATTGTAAGTTTACATCTGACAATTCTGTTTTTTTTTTCCTCTGTATTCTGAGTTTGGATCTCACAATCCCCCTCCCCACACACTTTTTATCTCACAATTAATTTTTTTTTTTACTTGTAAATGTGAAATTATGATTTTAACTCACAATTATATTTCACTGTTCTGTATCTTAATTTCCTCAATTTCTCTGAATCCTGAGTTTACATCTCATAGTTCTGTTTTTCTTGTTTTTCCACAGAAATACACAAATAAATAAAGGTTACTATTTTTTCTCTTCAGGGAGTTAAGACAACCCCAAAACTTTTTATGCATTTTGCATGCATTTCATTCTCATGACAATGGCATTTTTGAGAGTCTGAAAATGCAAACGTTTGAAAACGGGTTTCAAAGTGAACATTTTTGAAAATGATACCATTATCGACAAAAGAGTTATTAACCTTTGATAACAGTAATATCATGTGCATGTGTATTATAGGTTGAGTGCACAGGTGTGTAGTGTTTCTTTACAAAGAACTACATCAACTAGTAACGTGGCATAAATAATGCAACATTTTTAGTCATTTTCACAGATTTGTGTGGACAGGAATTGTTTTGAGTAGGTTGTCATCCATACACAAAAGTTTTCAAACTTTTACATTTTTAGTTCATATTTGCCATGCATCACAGACTGGGCTTTTTGGAAACGCTGGCTTCAAAGAGTCTGGAACTAAAACAGTGCATTTGAGGTCAAGAGTGAAAGAGAGGAGCTGCAGTGATGCACATTATGAGAAAAAATATTATATATATATATATATATATACAGTACATTACTATTTGTAATGTTTTTGAAAGAAGTTTCTTCTGCTCATCAAGCCTGCATTTATTTGATCAAAAATACAGATTTTTTTTTTAATATTGTGATATATTATTACAACTTAAAATAATAGTTTTTAAATTTATTATACTTTAACTTATCATTTATTTCTGTGATGCAAAGCTGAATTTTTAGGATCATTATCACATGATCCTTTAGAAATCATTCTAATATGATGATTCATTATCAAAGTTGGAAACAGTTCTGCTGCTTAATATTTTTTCAGAACATGTGATACTTTTTTAGGATACTTTGATGAATAAAAAAAAAAGAAGCTATGTTTTTAAAATATAAATATATTGTAATAACAATATACACTACTGGTCAGTAATTTGGGGTCAGTAATTTTTTTTCTTTCTTTTTTTTAAAATAAAATCAATACTTTTATTCAGCAAGGATGTGTTAAATTGATAAAAAGTGATAGTAAAGAAAATATATTATTAGAATATATAGTATTAGAATTTTGTTTTTATTTTGAATAAATGCAGTTCTTTTTAACCTTTTATTCATCAAATATATTAGACAGCAGAACTGTTTCTAACACTCATAATAAATCAGAATATTAGAATGATTTCTAAATGATCATGTGATAGACTGGATGTTGTATGTGACAAGGCTGGAGTAATGATGCTGAAAATTCAGCTTTGCATCACAGGAATAAATAATTTTTTAAAAATATATTCAAATAGAAAACTATTATTTTAAGTTGTAATAATATTTCACAATATTACAGTTTTTTCTGTATTTTTGATCAAATAAATGCAGGCTTGACGAGCAGAAGAAGTTCTTTCGAAAACATTAAAAATAGTAATGTTTCCAAACTTTTGGTCTGTACTGTATGTGTATATATATATATATATATATATATATATATATATATATATATATATTAGGGGTGTAACGATACGCGTATTCGTATTGAACCGTTCGGTTCGTTTGACTAATTAATTATATTTGGAAAATAAAAAAAATTGTGAAATATAAAATGATATGCGTTCAACAAGGTAGCCCAATAACCCAAACGACGTAACAGGCAACGCCCCTGACACCCCCGAAGAAGAAAAAAACACCAACTTATATGTTTATATTAGGCTACTCAGTCAGCCGCTCGCTCACTCAGTACGCGCTGAAGATTCGTTGCAAAATGGCCAATGCGTTTAACAGACCAGAAATAGAAGATCCTCCAATAACCAACAGGTCTGGTGTTTGGGTGCACTTTGGATTCCCTGTAAGCTATAATGGTGATGGCAAGAGAGCGGTGGATAAAAACAACAACGATATGTCGCATCTAGGGTACACCAGCGGGAATACAAAAAAAAAAAAAAAAAACAGGCGGGAATACTTGAAACATGTCAACTCATTTACGCCGACATCACCTTAGTGTGTCAGTATCTGGGAAAAGACGGAAAAAAGGAGAAACATACACGCAACAAACTATCCCCGCAGCATTTAGACAGACATTTCCAACAGATTCAAACAGGGCAAAAGACATCACCACGGCGATTGGTAGGCTACATTTATGTTATAGCCGCGGATATGAGACCTTACTATTTACCATTCATTCTATCATCACCATTATAGCTTACAGGGAATCCAAAGTGCACCCAAACACCAGACCTGTTGGTTATTGGAGGATCTTCTATTTCTGGTTTGTTAAACACATTAGCCATTTTGCAACGAGCCTTCAGCGCGTACTGAGTGAGCGAGCGCATAGGTTTTAAGAACATGCTTAATGTAATTGAGCCCCGTTACAATATTCCTTCACGAGCCCATTTCAGACAGACCGTAATTCCTGCTTTGTTCCAAAAAACATAAGCCCTATAGAGAACCAATTGAGTAAAAACACACTCGATATAGAGTTATAGAGTTCCATATAAAAAGTTACATCTTTGTATTTGTTCATAACTAATATAACATTTTCATTTTTTATTTATAAGGAGCTGTTTTTGTTTTATACAGTATGCTGCTAAGAAAACACCATAGAAGATGGGTAAAGAATAGCTCCATCAATGTTCAATGTAAAAAAAAAAAAACATACTTTGTTAGTTTTAATAAAACATTTTTTAAAAATCAAGGGAATTTATCTGCCAATTTTTTCTTTTTGCTGTATCTAAAACGTACCGAACCGTGACACCAGTGTATTGTATCGAACCGAACCGTGAATTTTGTGAACCGTTACACCCCTAATATATATATATATTTTTTTAAGCATGTAAATGCCTCCTAGCAGACCCCAAAACAAGGTGATGAACTTGTAAATGAGCATTATATGGGTATGTTTATAATGCTGAGTTTTGCACAAAAATGCACATAAATGTGGACAAAATGTGAACGGACTTCACCAGCAACCCAAACAAAAACAAGCACCCACACAAACAGCTGAAGTAAATACTGATAGATGAAGTGTGTGCACTAACGGTGGGGAGACGAGACGGTCCGGCGCCTGCGAGGGGTCTCCTGGCTTTGGTTCTGTTTGTCAGAGAAGCACGTCTGGGTGCAGTCAGGGGGGCTTGGGTCGCTCTGTGCGTGATAGTACTTCATGTGGTAGTGCAGCAGAGACGCCTTGCGGAAAGACTTGAGGCAGCCTGCGATCGTGCATTTGAACGGGTTGTGGTCCAGCTCGATGGACAGGATAGGGGGCGGCTGGTTTTTGATGACCCTGTACACTGAGGGAGGAAAACGGGAAATGAGGTCACATACCGCCAGGTCTTTGTACTGTATCGGTGAGAGAGAGTGAAAGTGAGGGTGGTGTACTCACATGGTTCTCTGCTATACTTGTTTGTGGTTGGAAGGTGGATTGTTTGCGGCTGTTTGACTGCTGCAGCTGAGAAAGCAATGCATCAGTTAGCACATCACATCAAATCAACAAGATTTTTACATATTCTGAAGAAAAGGGAAGTGGTGCCTCATGCAATAAATCCCAAAAGCAATAACGATTCAGTCTAAGCAAACACATTTGATGATCAAATTGAAACAAAGGAGGATGTTTACCGGGATCAGGTGTGGATCCTGCCTCCTCTTTGGGTGCTGTATTTTCTGCAGGACTGGTTGAGCCATCCTTACTTTCTGAAGTCTCCGGGACAGAGTCCGGTTTGATTTGGGATCGACTGTTTCTGTCTATGGGGGGATCAGAGGCACAGTGTCCTGTCAGATGGTTTAATTACCAACTAGCATAAAGAACAGCAGCTGGAACAACAAAAATGAAGAATAATAAAAGAGAGTGAACCTGTGCTTGAGTTGGCTCTGCTCCTTTTGGACGGTGGCATCTGTCCCGTTGATGCACGTCTCTTCCTCAGTTCTGGACCGTTGGACTTTTCCACATCTTTTCCTGTGAGAGACACAAGCCAAGAAATTGAACCATCTAGTCTGAGTCTAACACACAAGATACATCACCCAACAATCCTCTAATTTCAGTCTTTACTGGAAAAACTTACCAAACTACTAAATTAACTCTTGGCCTGGTTAAAAATGCATTGCCACCAGCAAAAATAAGTAACTTAGTGGCAATTTTGGTCTTTTCCCCCTCCGGTTATTTTCAGTTTAGATGGTATCTTGATGGAAACTGCAATACATTATTTTAAGGATTCTTCAATGAATGGAGAGTTCCAAAGAACAACATTTATTTGAAACAGAAATCTTTTGTAACATTAAGACCAAATCTCCACGTCAAACCAACAATAGACTGACAACAATGGGATCACAAATCAGCTTCCATAGCTCAAAACACTGGTCCAGCTAACAAACTGACATGTTCTATCAACAAAACAATTTGCTCTTTAACTGAAACTCCTTGTCTTACAGATTTATATCATATTTATATCTCTTCTCTTGATACTGTCTCTCTATTAGCTACTCAGCAAATGCTGTCCTCTGGAGTGTGTGAGCTTGAATCTAGCTCGGATTTGAATCAAAACAAAATCAAATATTCAGAGTTACCATGTTCCTCTAAACCAGACTCACCATCTGCCACCTTACTCCGTGTCCTTCTGGGCAGACTGGGGCTTTCATCTGTTGCTTCTTCCTTCTCTTTCTGGTCTCTGTCGTTACGGTCAATGCCATTTTGAAGTGCTTGGGACTCCTCCTGTCCTCCATTCATCTCTTTCTCCTCTGGGTTGTTCGCGTCTCCATTCTCAAGCGGTTCTGTCCTGTTTTCTTCACTCTGCTGTTTTTGGTTGTGCTCTGCAGAACTCGATTCTGACTCGTTCAATGTCTGAGCTGCTGCGCTTTCACTCTCTCCACCATTCTGGAGATCTCTGGACTCATCTTCTTCATCCTCCTCTGATTTGCTGTCTCCATCCTGGTCAGACGTGCTGTGTCTCGAGTCGTTACTTCTGCTGGTGCCGTTCTCCTTGGCCTTCCACTTTTTCCTGTTTTGATCGCCCCGCTTTCGAGTCTGCCGATTGGTCTTGTCATCAGAGCTCTGTAGATAAAGACAGACTCATTAATCCTGCATTTTAATGGCCTGGTTTAATAATTAGAGACGAGGCAATCACTTCTCATACCTTGCGGAATGGCTTCACCTTAATCCCCTTCACTGTCTTTACAACTCCATCAAAAAACTTCACTGTGTAGAAACCTGGGACACCACAGAAGCACAGATATTTGTACTGCTCAACACTTTCTTAATGGCATGTGTGTTCATGTATAATACATAGCTACAAACAGATGCACCGATGCTGATATATGTCGGATATTGAAATTAAATGATATTGTAAACAAAACATAACTTAAATCAAGTGTTTTAAATGCTACAAGTGAATGTAGGAATCACAACATTATAAAAAACATTATGAAAAACAGACATTTATTTGGAGAGTGAGATTCAAAATTCTAATCTTTTAACCTAAAAACTTATTCAATTATTAGCGTTTCGTTAAGTTGTAGTCACAGCTAAGGTTACAATGTAAAAATATGTGAAATGAGCAGCACAATTACATATGCAATGTTACATATTCATACGTGTGTATTACTGTACAAAAGTTTAAGGTTAAAAATACAGTAAAAACAAGTTATACTGTGAAATATAACTACAATTAAATATTTAACACGTTTTATTATTATTTTAAAATGTTTTTATTTTATTCTAATTTTGTGAAAATTATTTCAGTAATTTACTTGAGTTTCACAATCATTTAAACATTTATTATTATCAATGTTGAAAAAATTTAGCTTCTTAGTATTTTTATGTAAATGGATCAATGTAATACTCAAAAGTATCCATTCTTTCATTAAAAAAATGAAGTATAATTATTGTTTATTAATTAATTAATATGTATGATAGTAATTATTTTAAAAATATTATATATATATATATATATATATATATATATATATATATATATATATATATATTTTTTTTTTTTTTTTTTATGAAATTATAATCATAATATAATATAGTATTATTATTTAATTTTTAAACATCAGCCAAAAACAGTGGTACACGATTATGTTTCGGCTGCCGTTTTCCTCTGGATCATTCAGAAGATAAACTTCGCATTAATGATGTGAGTGTTGCGAGTACACACCATCTTTGTCCCGGGACAGGATCTTAGCAGGGTAGTACCGACAGTCTGACCAGCTGGCAAGAACTTTCTGGTTGACATGAAAGCCCTGAGAAGAGAAACATACCTATATATAATGCACTTTTATGAGCCCATGCAGCCTGTGAGTGACTCAGCACAGTTTGACAGGAAGTGCTTACCGGAGCGCTCTGGCGTTCAGAGAGACCTTGTTTCCTCAGCTGGATTCGCTCCACGGGTCTGAGGTACGGACTGCTCCAGTCAAACCACTCATCATAACGGTGACTCCACTGCCTGTAGTGGATCAAAACCTTCTCGTCGTCATAGTCGATCTTCTCGATGCTAGCTGCATACCTGTCAACACAAAACAAAGTCAATTCAGATTAGCTACAGATCACATCTGGATCTCGAAAGGCTGTAAAATGTTTGAGGGGAGAATAAATAAATAAATACTCAATTGTAAAATCACAACAACATGATTTAAAATGCTAAATTTTGGAATGCAACCGAACTAGAGGCAACAGCGCCAGTGAAGCGTCTGAATTTCAATCAGACCGAGTGAATGAACGGATAATGAGGAAAGACACTGACCAGTTCTTCAGACTGTCCCTGGCCTCCAGCTGCGCTCCCACCTCAAACGTGATCCCACGCCTGTGAGGAGGGCTCTTTGTCATGCTGTTCACACACTCACACACCAACCTATCAAACCACAGAAACACATCATGGGGTCAGGGGTAAAGGATGTCACGGACGGCTCAACCTTACCAAGGAGCTCATAAATAAACAATATACTACCACCTAAGGTTCACAAGAGAGACCTTTTCCAGCACTTTTTCCAACAATCAGATCAGACTTTTATTTAAAAGCTTATCTTGTTCCCAATACAAATTATCATTAGTGCCAGGTTTCAGCTGTACATTGGTTATGCACTTTTTCTGAATGTCCTTAAAATATAATTTCAATGAATGACTGAACTTTTGGGTGATTTCAACTCATTTTTCATCTCCAAAAGCTTGCATGGAGAAAAAAAAAAAAAAAAGAGACATCACATTTTAGATAATATAGTTTATAAAATGACATATTGAATATTGATATTGTATCTCTGCTTTTTAGGGTGTAATAATGCAGGGTTCCTCGATAGGTGGCCAAGGACCAGTGTTGAACTCACACTGATCAATAAATCATCAAGAAACTACACATTACAAGTCAAATACCTGTTATACACACAATAACCAAAGAAAACTGACCACAGAAGAGGAAAAACAGGTTATGTAAAAATAAACAAAGGGACAAACAGGAGATATTTAAGTACACCAACTCAAACTGAGCATTTTTATTAACCTCCTCATAAATGCATGCTAATTATTAATATTTTGTCTGATAATAACCCACGTGCTTGCTCTCATCTTGTTATTATGGGATATTTATCGGATAAGATGTGCAGGGGGAAAACAACAGACATTTAGTTTACAGCAATGAACATTTCCATAACACTGTTTCCCCATTTCAGCAGTGACGTGGTTAATAGTGCATTTTAGAATAATTAAAATGCATCAAGTAATATTATGAAACGACATGAGGGTGAGGTCATTCATTTCCAAAGCTGCTAGAGAGAGGAAAAACGTTTAAATCTAACTGAGATCATTTTGCCCGTCTGGAGTGTGGAACAAGGCAAAGGAAACTTGAAGCATCACAGACCCAGGAAAGACTGAGATCATTTGCATTAAATCCGCCGATCTTCATCATCATGATCACGTGAAACCGCGCAAGTTTCATAACTGACTCTCGCGCTCCCGGCCTCGTGCGGACAGACACTTTCCTACAGGGTGCATACATGTTAAACACGTCATACTAGCGGGAAACCGGCACATTTGGTTAAACCAATGCATTCACAAACCCACGCATAAACACCACAGCTTCCACTTAACGGCCACGCGCATAGATATCTACTGGCTCTCAAGCGCTGCGTGACGCAAATGGCGCGCGATACGTTTCCTCCTCGTTGTTTATATTGTCAGGCTAGCGGCTAATTTCTACATACCTGTCATAACAAGCCGCAATCAGTAACGTACATCAAATGACAGAGACTGAAGGGAAACGTTTTTTGGGTACAAGGAGGAAAATATCAACGCAAATATCAAAGAATTCAGGCATTGGACTTTTCTTCCACTTCGCGTGCGGAGAAAACGTGGGTGCAACGTTGTCTGCGAACTTGACGCTGACTGCGGTGTTTAGTTTAAGACAGAAGGCGAACAAAACCGCTATGCGATACGATCTGCATAACACAACAACGAGTCAGGCCCTCAAAATAAAGTTTAAGCAATTTGCTTGGCATCTTAAATTGCTGTTTTGACATTACATTGTTCAGTTGCCGACAACGATGCGCAACAACATCAAACCATTTGATTGGGTGAGAGCCCTGACTGACGCGAGCTCCAGCGTTCTGATTGGTTCCGCAGCTGTCACTCAAACTCTGACGCTCATCGGCCTCCTCTCGGCCTACTCCTGGCGGGCATGGGACTAACGTTACCGTAATTACGAGGCGAACAAAAAAGTCTTCCATCTATTAAAGAAGCCTAAACGCGCTTTTATCGCGGTCTTCTTAAGAAGCATGAACGGAGCAGCAGACAAATTCCGTTAATGCATTATTTGAGAAAATCACTTTCATTTGTCCAATTAGCATCAAACAGGAGAACACATGCATGGAGGCAAGTTTCGTTTTAACGGCAACATCATCACACAAACATTAGACATTTCACAATTACAACAAATAAAACGTCCAAGACAGCTACTTAGTATTTTGCAAATTATAATCACAGCACCGTTTACCTTTATTGCTGATAAATGTACCCTGAAACCGAAGAAAGCAAGTCCAAATGCGTGAAGAGTGCTTTGAGGCGCATGCTTTTTAGAGCGCGTCCACGCAGCTTGTTTTCTCCGGCGCGAGGAGCAAGACCGGTGTGTGCGCGAGGTGGAGTCTGTCTGCGCACGCGCAAAACGAGTTTTCCTTGCCGTTTCCTCATTTGGTGGGAATTTTTCCTGTATCATCTTCTCGCTTTACTCGTTTCCCGTCATCGTTATCATTAAAAAAAATATATAATATATATAAAATATTATAGCTTTTCATCAACTCTAAGCCTCATAGATCCCAGTTTGCGAAACCCTAATCTAATAATCTATGTTTGATGGAGATCATTAACCAGCTAAAAATACTGGTAATGATCAGTATTTTGAATGATTCACAAATCTCATTCACAAACTATGGGCAGACTGTGAAAAGAGCACGTTTCTAGAATGTCAAGCTGTTAATCAGTTACTGTGGTGTGATGTTGCATTTACACCACTAGGTGTTAGTATAAGACACCTGTCAGGTCAACACAATTAATATATAGTCACAGCCAACCTTCAGTTCAGAAATGTAAAATATGTCCAGTATGTGTTTTTAAATGAATGTCTGTATGCTTTTGTCCCTTCCTTTACATGTTTCTTTAATAGCCCTGGACTCAAAATAGACCATCACTGGCTCAACGGCTTGATTGCACAATCAAACTGACATTTAAGCAGCATATGCATAACACATCACATATGATTATGATTAGATGACTACCCAAATTGAGCAGATAACAAGGGCAAGGAACTGACGGGTAAGAGCTGACAAAGACACTGAATGAACAGCATTGCTCTTTGACTGGCATGAGATATCTTGAGTAAGGAAATTTGAGCCTGTTTAGAAAGAAACTGAGCTCGATAATAATAATTAAAAAGAATTGGACCTGGAAAAAAGTGTTCTGTTTAGTAGAGAACAAATACATCTTACAACCCATCAATTTCTCAGTTTATTTTTTATTTTTCAGAGTGTGGTTATATGTGTGGCAACAGGTCATTGATGTTTGAGCTTTAGTATTATTTCCAGATTATGACAAGTTTGCATTACTTCAGTTGGTAACAGAACTGGAGAAGATTGCTGACTTCACCACAAGAAGTCACTTTTTTATTCTTTTGAGAGGTTTGTAGATGCTCCTGTCAAGTATATTTTTAATTGAATCTAATCTAAAATAATTTATTAAATATTATTGCAATACATTGACCAAAGTAGTGAATATCCTTCTATTTTATTACTTCAAACTAAGCACCATATGAGCCAATCATTCCATTGTTTTTCAGCTGAAATGAAGAAGTACGAACAGAAAAAAAAATCGATACTTCATGGCACAGACTTCTGTAGTACTGTGCTCATTGTGTTTCAGGTGGAAAGACAGAGACGAATTAAGGAAGTGAAACTCCCGACCACTTCTGTAGAATTATACAAATTTATAAATTTTATTACAGAGTTCTTTATGAAACTATGCAAACACACATCATTCATATCACAGTTCACTGTCATCTCTTACATTAATTAGTAATTCTGAAGAGAATCTGAGCACGTCAGTGTAATGGCACAGCCGTCTGAAGGTAATCTGTGTCTGAGAGGATTTGAGACGACTGCCATTTACCAGCATGCAGTGGTGCCCAAAACCATAGCGGAAAGAGTGCTCATTCCCATAATGCACTGCAACGTTAAGTGCCGTGAGTTCCCCGCATCTAATGAAATACACTTCCAGCTCACTAGTATTCATTCACTTAAAGTGGACTAGTCTGATTAAGGAAATAGTGAATGAGAGTAGAGTTATATAAAGGGTATATCTCTCCACTTTGAGTGATTTTAGTACGGCCACAGTAACGCAAAAATCATTGTCACCTTAATGAGGTTTAAGTACTTTCCTATATCTCAAAATAACACAGCCAAAAGTATAAGTCAGTCATTTGTTGATTGATTCCCCTGAAAAATGTAAACTTTAAATATTTAGACTACCAGACTGACATGGCAACAGCTCGACCAATGGTGTGAGCTTGGGGCGGAGCTATGTGTTCGTTTAACGAGTGGCAGACAGGAGAGGTGTTTGAGGAAATATAAGAGTGTAAAAAAACCATTAATCAGTGGCAAAGGAATAACATTTGGAGGACAAGGCCACATGTCTGCCTTGAGCAAATATTTGTGATTTTTTTTGTATTTGCATACTTGTGTAGAGTATGTTTCTGGCCTAAGTGTTTAACATTTTTGGCCATCTCTTGCTGTTGGAGCTGCTGGATCAACCGAAACCGAAGGCATGTTTGAAATGAAATTTGTTTGTACCACATCCACCATGTTGTTACTGTCACATGACCTACCAGCGTTGCTTCAATGCCATTCATAAATCTTTTCCTGTGGCCTAATGGGATAATAAAGTGTCTATCAAATGCACACTTCAGGATCCTGGTGGTAGTAGTAGGGAATTTTTTGCCTACTGTTTTTTGAAAACGATGATTTCAGATATACTACTCACCTCACATACTGTTTTTTTGCAGTAGGGAAGAATGCGATTTTGAACTTTCTGTGTAACAATGAGCAGCAGCTATCTTGTAAGAGGAGTGGTTCCTGGTTTAAGCTACAGAATAGTTCTGTATAATCATCTTGGATGTAGCCAAACCACATCTGGAAATATCATTTTCTAATTCCAGATGGGACGACTGGGAAAGCTACTGTGAGAGAGTGAATGAAAATTGCTTGTGGTACCAGTTAATTTGGAAACTATGACAGTGCAGAAACGAGGAGGGTGTGTTTAAGGGCACTTGTGCATCTTATACATCAGCGATCATTCTCCATGTAAGGCACCATACCTCAAGCTCAAAGCTTGACCACTAGTATTTTAGAGCTGTCTTTGTGGTCCACAGCTCTTTACGCTTAGCCTTGTACACAGAACTGAAGTCAGAAAATCTCCCCGCACTCATACATGAGCTTACAAACGGACAATATTAAATAATCAGAACACTCACACCATATTAAATTAAGGAAACATGCCGCAGGTCATTTTGCATGTGTGTTATAACGATTATGATTGTCCAATGGATGTATTTCCCTGCTAATCAATATAAAAGACAGAAGAAATAACAAACGTCATGCATTTGATTTGTAGCGGAATCAAATTGAGTCATTTGATTGAGTTCCAACGATGTCTGGCTTCAAGAAGAGTCATAAGAATCAAGTTCAAGATGATTCACATTGAGACAAAGCTGGATTAGTTGAGACGCTGTCCGAACTAATATTAGGATGAGCAGAAGAAGGTCCTGATTCCTATCATCTCCTGAATGATTCGATCTGAACTATGCCGCAAAATAACTAGATTAAGCCCGTGATGAAGCTGGTGTCCAAGTGGACGATGAGTATGCGGAGGAAGGACATCTCTTTCCGCGTGTTTTCAAAGATGACCCGAGGATCATCGGACTGACAGCGCAGACAGTTTGGAGCCATGACCATCGCCAAATTATTCACGTCCATCTTAGTCCTACTCACGTTCACCGGCTGAGCAAAGACCTGGCATGACAGAAAGACAGAGAGTTGAAATAAGTGCTGTTATTGTGCAGGGCTGTGTTCAAATGGCTTTACCTGTAAGAAGTTGATGAAGTAGCAGAGCACGAGTCTGTTGAGCTCCGGGAGCGACTGAACCACACTGATGGCTGCGTCAGGATCTTCATAGTGACTGATGCACTGCTTATAGAAGCTCTGAGGAATCACCGGCTCCTCCAGCTCTCTGTACCACAGCTTCAACAGAGACGCTGACACAGAGACAGACAGAGAAACCTCACATTCCAGTCCTAATTGTCCATATTTGATAGGAATTCATTAATATCTTTCACACAAAGATATGCACTTTTATTATAGTATTACATCTTTAAGTAGAGAGAATATGGAATGACCCTGTTAATATTTAAGGCATACTGTGTCTGTTATAATTCATTTTGTCAGCTTTTAGCAGTATAGTAGATGATAAAAAGCTAACGGGCAAGGACTGAACAATCACAATTTTTTGTCTGCTGAAAACTTGTGGAAAGACAATTTAAGTGTTTTGTAGACTGAACAACTATTTCCACATCACTAACAAATGTTTTTAATAAAAAAAGAATTCTGGAATCAAAATGCATTTAATAGAATAGCCCTGGTCTCTGCTAATACATTTCAGCAGTTTTGTCAGAACTATAGCAGAAATACTGTAGTCTATTTACAGTATAATCTGGGATATAATGTCAGACAACGGTGGCCCCTTGGTTGAAAAGCTCTGGTCTAAAGGTCTCACTTCATCCTGTTTGAGGTATAAATGTGAATGTTTGATGTTCTCACCGGGGACATTGGGATCAGAGAGGTTGTCTGGAAGTTTCCACTGGTCCACCTGTAGCTTGAGAGCGTTCACCTCATCAATATCGCCTGGTACTCTACAAAATCAATACAACAGCTTCAGCCAAGACACATACACATCTGATACACTCATATGATACACATATGTGTCTGTTTTCCTTAATTTTCCCTAAAAACCCTGTGCTAGATGCAGCCCTCAGCTCTTGCGCGCCACACTCTGGCTACACTGTAGCAATAAAGGGGCCTACTCAATCATAATATCATAAAATGACAAATGGGACAGCCAAAAATCTTGAGGATCTTATGGACATGCACAAACAAAGTGCACATCTCAGCTAAGAATAGTGTGCTGGATCATTTGACCACAAGGAGGAGCCAATGATCACAGCAAGCAGCACTCGCGCTAACACCAATTCTGTCCATGCTTTGACTTCAGTAAATCAGTTTTGGCAAATACAAAAAACTTGTTAATTTTTCAGTTCACTATCCAGCCGTGCAAGAAAAAGTGCAGCTTGAGACGTGATCAATAAGGTGAAGTCGTCTTTCACTTTTGTAATGTAAAATATGTAATTTTTTTCATAACCAATAGCCTATTCTTAAACTTAGACCTTATTCTTGAAACAAAAAATGACCAATAATGTGCTATCAAACGATTAAACATCCAAAATAAAAGTATGTGTGTATACTGTGTATATTTATTATGTATATACAAATACAAACACACGCATCTATATATTTTAGAAAAATATATTGTTTATATATTAAATATATTTATATATAATATAAAAATGTATATACATGTACTTATTTTCATGTGTGTGTATTTATATATACATAATAAATAAACCGTACATATACAAGTATTATGTAAAAATAAAAATAAAAATATGTTTATTTTGGATGTGATTAACCGCAATTTATATATATATATATATATTTTTTTTTTTTTTTTTTGAAGTTGCCAACCCTACTGTCACGTATAATTTCATGGATGATGAAGAAGAGATGAAAAAGTAAAAACTTCAGGATTGCAATGTAGTTTAGTAATTAGCAGAGTCTGAATTGCATTATAATGTGCTACATACGAGACCCTTATCTCCATGATAAGCCCTCTTCCCTGTTTCTCTGTCCATGTCCCACCTGAATATGCCCTCGGTCTGGGCTCCACCCAGGGCCAGCACATACTGAGAGAGCTGCACCTGCACCCAGGGCAGCTTCCTCTCGGGGAAGAGCTCACTCTGCCTCTCCATGATCTCCTCCAGAGCGCTGCCGAACAGAGACGGGGTCACGATGGCGTGCCGACTGTGGTCAATCTCCTCCAGAGTGGGCTTCCTCAGACCCTACAGATGAAACAAATATGGCACACATTACTCGGTCACTGCAATTTGTATAAAAATAAATGAAATATTACAGTATTGGATATCAACCCTCCACTGACACGAGAAACATCTGTTGACTGGACTGTGTTTCCCTCATAACTACATGGAACAGACAGACATCATTTCAGCTGTAACACAATATGAAAGATCAGCGCTGAACGGGTTATTACGTAGCTGTGTGGTGCAGAGGTAAAAATAGCCCACCCAGTAAAAACACTGGAGACAGAGGTGGGTTGGCTGATTACAGGGTGGGACTGACTGCTGAATGGACAAACAGGGAGGGAAACAGCTTCTTCTAGTGCCAGTGTCGTTAGCAGTGAAGTGTGTGTGCATGGACGAGTCTTACACAGGAGGGGCCTGGGGGGTTGTTCTAACCTTTTCTTCTTAGTTTGGGTTAGTGGATTAGTAACTCTCATGAAGTGCTCCTTAAGGCACAATTCTGTGATTGCTCACAGATGTGACCAATTTTAGACAGTTGCACCATATACTGAGTCTTTTGACCGTTTGGAGACTCCTGGGTACGATCTAACAGCAGTGCTGGCAACTATAAACAAACAATACTCCCAGGAAAAACTCTTTTTAATTAGATTTGACATCACACGATGGAATCATGCAACTTCTGTGTGTCTGGATAAACCAGGTTAGGAGTCACTGAGCATGTTAAGAGTCGATGCTGCAATCAAGAACGGAAGAAGAACCACAGCCTGCCTATTGAAATGAAACCGCTGGATTCAGATCTGAGCTGAGCAGCAATGCTTGATGATGTGATATGACAAGCTGATATTATTATGCGATTAAATGTCTGATATTAAGGCATAGTTCACCCCAAAAATTCATAATCTGTCACTATTTAGTTTATTATTTCTTCTGTTGAACATAAAAAGATCATTTGAAAAATGTGTGTAACCAAACAATTGCTGACTAAAATGCTATGGAAGTGAACATTCTTCACAATAACAATTAACCTTTTGAATGACATACAATGACATGCATTAAAATAAATGCTAAAATAGCTAAAGATTACTTTTAAGCGAGTTATTAGTAATTATTTGAGTCTTTGTAGATTTACTGTAAGTGAAAGTTAATTGCCAGTAGTTGTAATTTAATGTGCACTACAGTTAAATAAATCCAATATCTACTGATATTATTATTATAAATTCCATAATAAAAATTACATCCAATTAAACAATCTAAAATAAAAAACAACTCTTACCTTCTTGCCCCCAGTAATGGCCACTTTTTGCAGCTTACGGTAGCAGTACTTTGCGTAAGTGCTGATGGGAAGACCTGTCAAAGACAATGAATATGCAGTATTACTGACCAATGACAGAACTCTGAAAGGAAATGACACAACTGACCACTGAGTGACCCAACGCAAGTTTTTTTTCTGGTCAAAATTGCAATTCAAAGGAGTCTGGCTTGTGAATGAGCCTTGTGACTTGTATCAAAGTCCTAAGCATAACATTCTTTCCTAAGGGATTTATTAATAAAGAAGTCTTTAGAAACAAAGCCAATCCACTCCACTCATTTTCTAGGATTCGGAGTACACGGCCGAACATGTTATGAAAGAGAAAAGCTTTGGGTGACAGGGGCGTAATATGATTTAGCAGGCATTCCAACAGCTGGAGACGGAAAAACACAAACATTTGACAGCACGGTCAGAAAAAATACATTAGCTTAACCAATCAAGTTAAAAACACAAGACCAAACATAGAAGGTCACACAGAGACAAAGACCGATGAGGCATAAGTGCTGTGTGAGTGTTTTCCAGCAGCTGAAAACTGAACCCCTCGCTCTTGCTAAGCATGACTGTTGAACGCCCTGCAGCGAGAATGCTGGAAGTGAACATTTCGAGTGAGATGTGAACGTTTCCTCACAGCTACAAGGTACATGAGGCGTGAAGTTTAACTGTTACAAGAAAAACTGGCAGGAAAGCAGCGTTTAAAGTACTAATGGATCCTGTCATCCACGCTCCGCTAGATGAAATATGGCTCACACTGATATTAAAGTGAAAGCGATACAGCTACTAGTGACTCTGTTTTAGACGCACTGACCTCTAAGAACGACACTGCAGTGCGAGGCGCTATCTGTTTCCTTAAACTCACTCTCACAGTGCTTCCCCTCCCTTGTTTCTTCTCGGGAACGTGACTCATTCTTTGGCTGAACAAGCTTGTGTGGTTACGCGGGTCTGAAAGAGATTTACAGTGAACAGGTGACGGAGGTTTGACTGAGAAGCCTGAGAGACAGTAAGAACAGACACAGAGAGGCTTCAGGGCTCTTCACAGCTATTACTCACACCTTCAGACAAACATATGGATGGGAAGAAAGAGGGAGTAACAGTTTTATATGGGAAAATTGTTGACGGTAAAAATCTTAGTCAAACAAGTTGACTGTGAAAACAAAAATAGTAATCCTTCTTCAACTTGAAACAACTCTGCAAAGTTCAAAACCTCACATGAGACTGTTGAATGATTGTCCAAACACAAAGCTAAGTTTTCATGATTAATATGATGGAGTATACAGGCATATCTATAACATCTGCATGCTGATATACTGGAGAAACCATCTGAACGTGTCTTGTAGTAACTCTGGAGAAAGGATGTACGATTCAGTGTACGATTTTCACTCAGAAATTGCTATTAAATTCCACAAGTAATTGCAAAGAAATGGCAAGTGATGTACTTTTTTCTAAAAACGAGTCCATATGTAGGCAAATGAGGTTTTTTTCAGTTAATGGTCTTAAGGAAACCCTCATAAAACAGATAAACACACACACTCATCAAAATTTCCCGATATCGGACCTGACAGGAAGAGATGGTTCTGTATAAGAGCGTTTATTGCCGTCAGACACAATCTGTGAATCACCGAGACGATGAGATTCATAACTCTTGTTTTGAGGACTATTGTGTGTATAAAGCTGTAAACTCAAATTAGATGAGCAGGTCTGCCTCACTTCTCACTTCTGGCTTCTATTCTCTAATCTCTACTTTCCCTACTTACATTTATATTCTTACATTTCCTGATGTATGAACCTCTTCCCCTTGTCTTTCATCAGTCCTCATACCTCTTTCACTATAGTATTATAGAGGTTTGTGACCAAAACCAGTGAATTTATAACATGGGAATGATACATCATTCAAATGTTTGGGGTCTGTATGATTCCTTTGAAAGAAATTATTATTTGTATTCAGCAAGGATGCCTTAAATTGATCAAAAGTGACAAGGATATTCATAATGTTACAAAAAATGCTGTTCTTTCAAACTTAATCCATCAAAAGTATCCTGAACAACTTGTGTATCATTGTTCATTTTTTGAACAGCAAATCAGTATATTATACTGATTTCTGAAAGATCATGTGTCACTGAAGACTGGAGGAATGATGCTGGAAATACAGCTTCACCATCACTGGAATAAATTACATTTTAAAATACATTCAAATAGAAAAGAGTTGTTTTTAAATTATAATATTTCAACATATCACTGTTTTTACTGTATTTGTGATCAATTAAATGAAGCCAAGGCGAACATAAAATACTTTTTTTAAAGCTATTAAAAACAGACCAAAAACTTTTGAGAGGTAGTGTGTGTGTGTGTATACACACACAAACACACACAGACCATCTGTTTTATACCATCATAGCGTACTGTTCATTTATTGGACTTCTTCCTCTTTCTTTCATCAACTATCCTCTTGGACGCATTTGTGAATGTGTGGTGCATCTTATCAGTTAAACGCACTTTTATCATTGGTCTCTTAAAGATAAAGAATGACAGTTACTGTCAGCAGCTACCACAAGAAAGGAAATGAGCTCATATGAGGGCTGTTTTGCATACAAATAGTGCCAGTGTTGTAATAGCGGTCTTTTGAGGCCATACAGGTTTTTTTTTATTTTACCCCAACAATGTATCTCTAACAGGAGGCAGGAGAGTAGGTCACACCCCGACAAAACATCCTGCAACAAGAGCGAGAGAGAAAAAAAGCCTTACAACAAAAGAAAAACAGTGGCACATCATATAATAAAGTCCTCTGATTTCAAAAGGGCCAGTGAACTTCAATCCTTCCCACAATGCCATCTCCGGGGGCACTCGGCGCTGGTAGACAGCTGGTGAGGTCCTACAACGGTAAAACCACACTCCTTCTGCCATTCCAGAACATTCCCAGCATCCAGTCAGAGAGCGGGAAAGTGTCACATGGAATCAAAACAATGCTTGGGATGACTAAAGTAAACCGGCAGCGCTTCCGTCAGCATGAACTGAAGTCAACACTATTTAGAGACGGGAGTGTGATACAAGTTAGTTCGTTTCCTTTGTATTTTCCATCCACTAGAAACACAACAACATTCCTGACATTTGGCTTCCACATACACACACTACGCTGGGATCTGAAAAGCCATTGTTTTTCTGGCTCAGCTGGAACTCAACACTCTTACAGAAGTGGATGCCACCATAAGTCCTCCCACAAGTCCTCTAATCTTTACTATGAAGTTCAAAGATCATGAACTTGTTGATTGTGGGCCAATGGCACATGAAACCTATAGTGTTGCTGTATTCAATTGATGAAACTCCCACACATCTTATGCGATTAATGGGGAATAGCACAAAAACAGCATAATGACAGCGTAAAAGTATAAAATGATGGTTACAGGTCAATGATTATCAACCATTGTAGTCTGAAAATGATGATATACTCTGAATTAGGAGATTAAAGCTGCACTCATTCGTACTGAAAATATTTCAGTTCGGTACGCATGTGTAGCAAACAACTAAAACTACCACAACTAATCCACGAGTGAAACTTCATTGGAAACTTCCAGTTTTATTTACTGTTACTTTTGATAAGAAGCAAAGTCTCATCTTTCATATTATGTCAGTTTCAGGAAATTCAAACTAAAATGCTTTGCATGCTTTGATGTGGCATGACAGATCGCTGTATAAACGCTTCAGTTCAACTGACAGCGCGGCGCGAGTGAGCTCAATCATCTCTTTCTCTTTGCTACTAGTTTTAACTGAAATAAAGACGAATACACATCTCATGCCTCATGTAATCTCTCAATCAGTGTTTCAGCTGCATCAAAACAAGTCATCAGTATCCACAGCTCATTAGTTCACTAGAGAAATTAAGTCTAGAGAAGAGTATTTCGCAAAATATTAGACTCATTGGGCTAGATTTACTAACAGCTTGTGCCAGCGCAAACTGTCTATTGGCATTAAAATAGTACGGTCAGGATTTACTAAAGATTCACACTGAAGAATAAGTGCTGAAAAGCCGTGGAGAGTTATTTTTGCGCCTGACCTTATTGAATACGCATTTGTAGAAGTTTCCCTTTCAGACGCAACATTTTTGGGAGGTGCAATGAAATTTTAACGCCCCCAAAAAAGGATGTCTTCAACTATTTTGCACCTTTTGTGTTGGAAGTATATCATCCGCACCTGATGAGCAATGGCTCTGCTTATTTGCACCTACGCTAATTTATGCTTATTTGTGTGTTGTCAGTTAAATCACATGCAGAAATTCCATTTTTTTTTTTACATTTACATTTTAAGTGTTGCTTATTATATTCAAAAATAAATAGTAAATTAATTTAAGTTAGGGCTCTACTGTTAACTGTAACCTTATAGTAATGTAAAATGGCTTCCTAAATTTTTATTCCTAGTGTAACAATACCGTACCATTACACCCCTACCCTTAAGGATTAAAAATAGCTTCTAAAATGTTCACTTAAGTGGACACCAGCACCAGAGGGTTTAACACACTCACTCCCATTTCAGATATGAAATGCAGTCTACTAATTGTTGCTTGCTGAGTGCTTTTGAGCTCCTCGCTGAATTCAGACTGTGATGATTCAGTCAGTGCAACGATTTCATCAAAGTCAGTCAGATGGTAGTAACAAAATGATGAAACGGACTATGATTCAGCAAGCAGCTGCTAGAAAAGAAAAGTCCTGCGCTGGAGAATCACATGTAAAACAGTAAATGAACTAAAAGATCGGATTTGGTGGCAAAGTCTGTAGGTCTGAATCCCTCAAAAGGTGATCCATGACCACTTCAGCTTGCTCTAGGTATACTGTCCGTGCAATAAGTATTTAGCACTAAATGATATATTGGTAATGACAGTTCATTTGTGCTTTCCATCTCAAACAGTTGCAGTGGTCATTACTTAACTGGTGATAGTGAAGTGAGCACATGTCTCGTGGCACTGCCCCGTGAAGACAGCGCACAGTGTAATCAACTGAGGACAGGCTGGAGCTGCATTATTAAGAGCCCACGCAGAGCTGTCTCGTCAAACTCTTTGTTTTGGAGCAGGGCTCTTGAGAAAGGCTCAATGTCTGCACGAGGAATATAGAAGAGAGATAAAGGAACAAGCTGAGGGTTAAGTTGGACGGCAGCCACTGAGGGTGTAACCTGATCAAAATGTCCCGATCTGCTTTTTTTGTCTCAGTCCGTCTGTTCTTCTTTCTCTTTCCATCTCCTATCACTCTCGCTTCAAGACTGAAAGACGTTCTCAGGATCTTTGTTGCCTCTCCACCCACATACTCTCTCTCTCTTTGCCTGCGCAGTCTGGCTACAGGCCAGGGAAGCGTGGGACTCGCAGAACGTCTTGTTGCTCAAAGCTTTAATCTTGCCTCTAAAAGAGAGAGTGAGAGAGCGAGAGAGGAGGGGGATACTCCCCTTCTGTGTTCAGCCAGCTGCTCTCTCTCTGAGTGGTCCTCCTCCACCAGCGGACCCAATGCATCATTAATACTCTCCCTCCTCAGCCAAACGTGTTACCAGGAAGATTCCCTTATTTACATTGAATGCCAAACCCCCGTGACACTGTATATGAGTGAGAGTGTTTGGGAGCCTTCAGTTAAAGATTAAGGATGCTTTAGCTTAGAGAACACCAAAAACAACATGAAACAGCATTTAGTACGGATTCAACTGTAGAACAACAGATAGACAGACAGACAGAAAGGTAGGTAGATAGATAGAGGAATGGATAGATGGGGAGATAGACAGATAGATAGACAGAAAAAGACAGAATGATAAAAAGAGAGAATGATAGATTCCTGTCGAGTGTTGCCAATTCACTTTAAATATCAACTTATGAATTGAAAGAAAGCCAATTCCTTAATTCTAAACTCCCTGCCAAAATCTCTCCTCAAGATTTCTTATGTCTGTACCTGACTGTCTGTGCAAATGACTCATTCCACTATAAACTCACCCTCATCCTCTTCTTCCTCGTTGTTCTGTCGCCTCTTCTTCCTGGATTTTGAATTCTTCTTGTTTTTTATGTCCTGCTGCTCCATGATGTGCTGCAGTACTGTCAGATAAAAACAAACTGTTAATTGTGAACACTCATATGCTCTAACAGTCCGTCCGAACAATATATGACTTTATCACACCTGTGATGTCTGACTTGGGTTTTATTTTTCTCTCCTCCACAGCGTTACATCCTGTTTGGGTAGGCACAATGCCATAACCATTTTAGCAGTGTAACCAATATTGGCCTGCTTTGTTTTTATGTATATAAGTATTTCAGGCTTTGAATCCATATGGGACATCCTAAAATATAAACACTCCCCTGTGTGTGTTCTTTCCCTATCCCACAAACAAAAACACTGGACTATCCAAGACATACACTGGCCTTATTTGTCTTAAGTATTTAGAAACTTAAACCACACTTATAAATGTATGAATGCAATTGCATTAGACATAAACCTTCAACGTAAACCAATTTCTACATAATAAAATATTTGAAATGACCTACTTTTCTTATCATTACTGGGCTCAAGGTGTCGCTGGATGTAGCCTTCCAAGTAGCACCTAAACTTGGGCGAAGGTGAGAAGAACGCTAGGCTGATGGCCATCATCTCCCAGCCCGCCTCCAAACTCCTCAAACTCAAGTTTCCAGTGGTCTGTCGCACCAACTGCACATACAGTTCGTCCCTCAAGCCTTGCATCCCCCAGCACTTCGTGACCACCTGAAGGGCCGCCTGGCGTTTGTCCAACCTGGCCGGCCTGTCGCCCATGTAGGCTTGGACCAGCTTGAACATCTCGCAGGCTTCCTTCTTGACAAACCGGTCGCTGGTGATCAGCATGGGTTTCTTAATGGAGCCACGGTTCCACGAGAGCATATTAGCAATAGAGACACGCCGACGAAACAGGCCCTGCGTGTGCTGGTTAAGGTTCTTGCTGGCCCAGTCCTCCATGTTGTCGTCGGGTGTAGGTTTGCAGAGGGTGGTGTATGGGTACTGGTAACCAGAACCCGTGCTGCCAACGGAAGGAGGGGAACTGTTGTTGTTGTTTTTATGGGTGAGAGCTCTGTCATGGTCACAGTCCTGGGGCGAGCTGTCCTGTTGAGTTTTGGATTCCAGTGTTCCTGTCTGGAGACAAGAAGAAGGATTGAGAAACTTAAAGTTGTCAGTATGGATGCAGCTGTTCTAGTGTTTATTTGCATCATCACGACTGCCGCAAGAACTTGAATCCGAGTGCGTGTGTTGCGTAGGTTGCAGCTCATTGGCTTACTCCGGTTCCCTGCAGAAACCTGGAACACTCACATGGATTACACTCGCTCCCTAAATAGGTGACCCAATATGGAAATCACATCCCAACTTCAAACATTCCTGCCTCCCCTCTTTCTCTCCTCCTTTCCCCCTTTTTCCTAACTCATTAATGCTCAAAAATAATCCCTGTCCGACTTGTTCCACACTGAAGAAAATGAATTTAATGCATTTTTCTCTCATTTAAAAATGTTCACACACACATTTAAAAGAATAGTATTTCTAGAAAAAAAAAATCATGATGGAATTAAAGTAGCAACAGATATTTTCTTCCTTGTAGTGTACATGCAAGTATAACAGAAAGTGTTACTTTTAAAAGTAATGCAATATTAGTAATATTAGTAATGCAATGGAATTGGATAAATGTCGGCAACAAGACATCGGTTCATAAAATGGGATTAAATACATAGAGTATATTTGTGTTATTTAACTTATTTAATTAATGCAGGTTTAAGTAATATTCTGAGTTTGAAAAGAAATGTAGGGTGGGACTTGGTTCTGTTCATGATTGATTTTGTTGTTTGATTGAGATGTGGCCACTTGATTGAAAAATGCAATCATACTGACATTACTATGGTAACAAAAACGGTCAATGAGAGATGACAGGTTATGAACATGATGTCATTCATCTGTGTTTGCAGTATCTATATCGACTAGTACGTTACATTTGTGGTATATTCCTATAACATAAGGGTATCCTTTCATGTCTTGGCACCCACTGGCATTACGTCAATGTGACACTGTGCTATAAGTGATACAGATTTAACAATGTGGTCATATTAAATTTTAAGAATGGAGTGTTTCATCATGCTTCTGGACATTTGTGAGGTTCTGCCTCCATCAAGATGTAATGAGCTTGCTCTGAACCAAATCAGTGAGTCAATGTTTCCAGCCTCACAACTCTGCCTTTACGTTTATTGTTGTATTTTAATGTGTAAGTAGTATGAGAGAGACAGAAAAAAGATTGATGAAAGTAATGAGGCATGCAAAGGCAAGAAGACAGCCAAAGGCCCAGCAGACATATAAAAGATGCTGAATACTCTAGGTAAATGTGTATTTTTGTTAAATCTGATATTGGCAAATTGGCAATGTTTGAAATACTGAGTAAACATTATCCATTCACAAATATTAACACAGGAAAAGGAAAAGGTCGTTTTAATCTAGCTTTACGGATGTAATAATTTTAATCATTCGATCATTTGATTGATGACAAATCTCTCCTAGTGTATTAAGATCCATAATATTAACTCCAACTTATGCTCACCAGGAGAAGCCAAACCACATTTGGAGCACTACACTAATGACAAATGGAACTGTCAGCACACACATCGAAACACATTACCTGAATGTGCCAAAACATAGTGAGCTGTAAGAGGCGACTGTCTTCTACAACCACAACACCTGGCTGTGTGAATAAGGCGACTGGCCCGGTCTCTGTTTTCCTTTCTCAATTATTCCGCAAATAGCACCAGGGGCCTCATGTATAAAACTCTCCGTAGATTTCATTCTAAAAGTGTAGGTACGCACAAAAGCTTGATTTTGAGTATGCACAGAGCCTGCGCAAAAATCCCTTAATAAATCCCAGTCAGGGGAAGATTGTGCATACATGCATCTCCACTCCGTCTTCTTCTCGAAATAACCATATATGAAGCTTACGACATCTCATTTTACGATACATAACCTCATCTGCGTATTATTTCCATGCATATTCCCATCCATGTGACACCATGTTTAACACAGTCAAAGGCACAAGACGTTAAGGAAATAAGATATATGGACTAAATGCAAAGTGTGCCACATTAATTTTCATTGTCAAAATCATCCAGTAGCTTATGTTTTAGAATATATCAAAATATTCATAAAAACAAAACTGTTTAGTTCTCAGATAAATAGCCTAGTTCAGAATATACTTGACCTCATTCTTTACCACTGGCCAAATAGTATTTCAATTGTTTTGAGCAATTTAAATCAAATAAAATATATGCAGTTTTGCCCTTTTTGAGGTGGTAACACCTTTTAGCTATTTTTAGTGGAAACAGATTAGCCGATAGCCTACTTATCACAGTGTAAATACAATTGTCTGACTCGGCGCAGTGTTTTAAAAAAGGAAACATGCAAATCTTACCTTTTTTTTTCTTTTCACTGAAGTTGTACAGTAAGCTATTATTCAAACCCGACAATGGACAGTTTGATCAACGAATCCAGCAGTGTCCGCCATAATATTATGCACTTAATATCTTGATAATATAGCCACTTAATATCTTAAGTGTGCATCATTGATCATTGTTCTTGCTAAAAGAATTCATAAAATGAGATCTTAAGTTTAGTTTAAATATTATTATAGCACTCTATGATGTAATAACGTGAAGATACGTGCATGGAAAACAGGGTATGCACATTTCTATGCCCATTTTGTCCATTAGCAACGTTTATACATGAAGCCCTAGGGTTTGTATTTCTGTTATGTTTTAAAACGAACAGGTTGTTTCTGGTGGAGCACAGAATAAAGGTTAATTTATGTTCCAGTATTTCCAGCACTCACGTAAGAATGACTTCATGAACTGCATTAATGCATGCTAATGCTATCAAATGTAGAGGGGCTGGGACAATAAATGTATGTATCGCGAATTGAGAAATGATTCTGCATTGCTTCTGAGATTTTCAGAAGGCATCGCGATTTACTCTTGAATTGATTTAACCACTTACATAACCCAGCCGAATGCACACGCGCTCTTCTTCAAGCATTTGAGTGTGTGGTCAAAAGCTAGCCTAGAGTGCAATCTGCTGTTAAAAACGAAGCTTAGAATCAATTTGAAAGAGATTCATGATACATTCCAAAAATCTCAGAATCTATCCACGAATTGCGATGCATCAATTTATTGTCCCAGCCCTAAATCGTAGAACCTGAATCCAAAGCACTTGGGGCTAGATTTACTAAACTGCCTTTTGGCGTTAAAATTGTACTGTCAATTCCTTGGTGTGTGGTGGAATTGTTGATTGCATTACAATGGCTTTTTCTGTCAAATCTGTTTGGAATCGGGAATTATCTGTCGCCTTAATTTATCTGTCGAATTGGGAGAAAGTGTGGTCTAACCTCAGTTTAACCTATAAAAACCTGGCTCATCGTCTTCATAGACCATGTATAATAACTCCTTCCAAAAGATTCAAAATGAAACTACATCCAAGTTACATCTGGCATTTCTGTAATACTGCATCAACAGGTACTTTTCTTCATATGTTTGAGGAGTGTCCTACTCTGTTAATAATCTATGTAAACTTTGTTTTATCTTCGTAATTATAGAAGGATTATATGATTATACCAAGTTTATGTCTCATTAATGTACAGCGGCACGAATTGATGGGGCCGAGCCAGGCACTGTTGATGGTTGGCAGTGTTCTTTTTCTAAAGTACTGGATTATATAGAGGATATCTATTGTTATTTTTGTGTTTTGTCATGAATGGATGTTGTGATGTTGCGTGTTGTATGTAGAAAAAAAATTATAATTCTGTCAGGTTTTACTAAAGACACGCAGTGAAAAATTAATGCTGAAAAGGCATGGACAGTTATTTTTGCGCCTTATCTTACTGAATATGCATTTGTAGGAGTTTCCCTTACAGACACAAAATTTAGGGGAGGAGAGTATTCAAATGAATCTAACATTTGCGCTCGTCAAATTACTGCCATTTGCACCATTATTTAAGGCCAAAAAAAAGCGTTTTTTACATGATTTGCTCTTCAAATGGATGCAATCATTGTTGCTAGGAGGAGGCACCGCAGAGAATAGAGAGCACGTGCAATTTTTTTCACCCTTATTAATTTATTTGGATTGCCAGAAGAACACATCTGAACATATAATTTGCCAAGCCATGTTATTTTTAATTTGCTTCAGGAAAAAAAAGACGACTTTTGTCAACAGACTATTACATGCATATGTGAATTTTGAATTTGAATTTGTTGCACATGCACATTCAATTTGTTTTGCAGTAATCAGTTGATCCACAAGGTGGCAACACTGGCCCAGGCTGCTGTTTCAGAGTAAAAAATGGATACTAAAGAGCACAGACACTGGACTAAGGTGAATCTTTCTAGAGCGCATACGTCGACCACCAGTGTTTGCGCACACTATAAAATGAAGTATACTTTAAAAGCCTTTGTGTTTGACTGTATGCATACACTAACGTACATGTACAAAAATGAAGTATACTTTGGGCTTAATTATTCCTGCTTGACTTCCATTGTATAACGAAAAAGATTACTCGAGTTCCCCTGTCTGCTGTGTCCATTCACATAAAACATATTCTACATTAAATACAGTCTTCCATAATGATGGTCTGAAAAAGTAATTTGGTTCGAGCTCTACACTGACCTACTTGCTACTCGATTCCCATATGTACATCTTCCACAAAAAAACACACACACACACACACACACACACACACACACACACACACACACACACACACACACACACACACACACACACACACACACACACACACACACACACACACACACACACACACACACACACACACGCACTTATAGCTGATCTTTTACTTTGACTCATTTACATCTCCCTGTCCATCAATCTCTTGCTCACTAAACTCACCATTTTCCCCTTATTCCTGCACATTTTCTTTAATGAGAAAAACAACAACTGGCCTTTGTACAATCCTCTTATAATCTAAGCACAACACACACGCACACACACACACACACACACACACACACACAGTCAGACAGACAGATAAAGTAAATCTCCTTAGAATGGAACATTTACACCCTCTTCAGCCAAGGAAACCCCAAGCCTCGCCATCTCCTGCATAGTTTCTACAACGACCGGATGGAAGCGAGTGCTTTTCCACTCCAAAGAACTATTAGACACAGTGGGACCATCGAATGTGAGGATTCATGAAAAAGGGAAGGGTAATTAAAGAAAAAGAACACAGGAAAACTTGGTAGGAAAGGGAGCAAGCCAGATTGCTGCACTGGATCGACCATAACAACATTTCCAGATGTACAGACTCAAGCAAGTGGACAGCTGCAAAAAATGTTGGTACCTGTGAGGGTGACCTTGGTGGTTCTGGGGATGCCAAGCTGGTCTGCGATGTTACGCTCTTCTCCAGCGAATCCACTTTCTCATATGTCCTCTTTTGCCTGCCTCCAAGCCCATCTGTCACCAGTGGTGACAGAATGACATCACTGTGGTTGTTGACCCCGCCCCTGTACAGTGATCGGTTACTTGATGTCACATCCTCCCTCGATTCGCTCCCTCTTGCCCCCATCTTCAATGAACTGACCGGGGAGCGGGCAGTACTTCCAGAAGCCTCTGAGCCCATCTCAGTGTCCAGACTGGCCTTGCTTCCATGTAGTGCATTGGAACGGTTTACCACTGCCCTCATTTCCGCCATCAGCTTCTCATTTAACGCATTCAACTCCCCACTGCTGCCCACTGATCCGGGTCGACCCGACCCAGTGAAAAGAGCTGCACGACGTCGGCTCTTCCTTCGCAGACTTGGGGATGGCCCTGTGGAGTAGCCAGAGTCCTGGTACGTGACGGCAGCAGGGCCTGGGTACTCCTGAGAGGCCTGGCTGCTTTGACGGCTGTGGCGGGGCTCCAACAGCCTCCATGATTGCTTCTTCTCTACAGAGACTTCCTTCTTAATCTGGGCAGAGACTGGAGACTGGGGCTGTATTTGAGGACTGGCTGTATTTGAAGGCTCCTCGATGGGGTTAGATGTCTGGGGCTGGTGCTTGGATGCAGCTGCATCCACGTTCACCATGTGTTTGATGCACTCCCGGCCGGCCGGGCTGTATTCACTAGCTGAGGAGCTGCAGATGTGTTTGGAATGGGGGAACTGGAGGAGTTTAGGAGGCTGGGTTCCTCTAGGCAGGCTGTGACTGGTAGAGTAGGGTACTCGGTGTAAGTGGTGCGCACTTTCTACTTCCATTTCCACTGGGGGTTCATCATAAATTGGGGAGTCAATGGGTGGAGGTTCATCGTAGATGGGTGCTGAGGGTGTAGCTCCGTATTGAGGAGAGGAGGGGCGAGGTGTACCTGCACCAGAGCGCTGTTGGGCAGAGTAAGAGGAAGAGCTAGAAGAGGGTAAAACCAGACAGAAGTTGGCATCCCCCTTTCTGAGGTGGTAACCCTGCTTGGAGTCTCCAGGAACGGCCATTTTACTGAACAAACCGGTTCTGTCAAGTTGCGCTGTGTAACCTGGTTTGGGTGAAGTGCTAGTGTTGGTGGGGTTGAAATGGAGAAGTTGGTGGGTGGTAGATGGACCCAGAGACTGGTTTCTTCCAATGCTGTTAACTTTCACCAACATGGCAGCCTTGGATCCAGGAGCAGGCTGCCATCTTTGAGCGGCGTCCCTGAAAAAAAAAACAAATGGAGATTGTGGTTAACACATGCTGTGTTCTTCTTTTATACCTTTATAGGCAGGTGCTTTTAAAAACAGCATCCAAACTGAAATGGAATTGTTTGTGACTGATTTGAAATGTTACTCATCAGTGTTATAGTCAAGACCAGGACCAGAAGAGGATTGAGTCTACATGCTCTCAAGTCCATGACAAGAAAATATGATCTTAAATGCTGCCCACATTTTCGACTACAACTCTGCTCTACATAAGCAGCAACTCCCATCACAAAAATAGTTGGAATCAATAGTTCCAACATGCTGCTAACAACTCAATACCCTAAAAACTTAAATATACAGCAAACAGATATTTGGAAACGTACCAGAACAATTTTTTATTTAAACATTTAAAAAAAAAAAATCAACATTTGAATGTGTATCAACCAAACAAAGTATATTTTACAATTCAATTCTTTAGTAATATGTTGAAGTTAAAAACATTTATAATGTTACTAGTATTCTTGCTATGAAGCAAATATGGCAATATCCTGTGGGTAGTTTGAAACTGTAAATCTATCCATATCTAAGAGACAGGAATGTGTGGGATGCAATGCCAATGGTTGGCATAGTACTTTCCTCTTTTTTATTTTCTTTCAAAGAATAGCTCATACATCAAAAATATGATTTAACATTGTGTTTAGCTTTAGGTAAAGAAAGGGAAAGCAATAACAATTTTAATATTTATTAGCCTAAGGAAATTGTTATTATACCAGAGGACTGCTTGTAACTATTTCAATCAAAGCACCAACAACAATGTGCAGACACACACACACACACACACACACACACACACACACACACACACACACACACACACACTATCCAGGCTACTGCGGTGTAGTGTATGAGAAACACAACAGGAAAGGCTGAACAGACAGTGTGTTCCAGCAGACTGGAAAAACAGGAATCCACTATGGCAGCGGTTCTCAATTCCAGTCCTCGCGCCCCACTGCTCTGCATATTTTGCACGTTTCTCTTTGTTAACACACCTGATTCAGATAATCAGCTTGTTAGAAATGAACTCCGTTCATGAACTGTGTTCTAATTGTTCATTGCTCCCTACTCTCTGAGCAGGGGAAATCTGTTGAAGTTTACCTCACATCGAAACATTCATTCACTGATTTGTGCTGTGCAGCGTCTTTAAACATGGACAACTGTGACATCATATACCTCTGTAAATCAATACAATTTAAATTCACGTCTTGCACACTTCAATGCACTTTGATTGGAACATATAGCTACGTTCACTTCGAACTGGAATCATGGCTGAATATCCTGTGATGTCCACTTCGCAGGGCACTTATGTTCGAATAGAACAAATGTCTGAAGCGCGAAGAGAAACGTTCAAAATGTGCAGAGCAGTGGGGCGCGAGGACTGCAATTGAGAACCGCTGCACTATGGACTGCTATATTGACACATACACTATATACTATATTGATCAAAATTTTACAGCAACATTAACAAAAATGTTGTAACAATACTATGAAAACCTCATCATGTAACAATTATATTCATTTATCAGCTACACATGCTGATTCAGTGAACACAAGAAACACACACTTGGAAGTTTACATTTGGTGAGTATTTTTGCATACTAGCACATGTGCACACAATTAGTTGCATGTATACAATTTGTGTGTGTTTGTGTAGGTTTAAAACACACACAAACCACTTATGTCGCTTCACACATGCATAAACGGATGTCAGACGCACATGTTCCAGCAAACGCAACAAAACACTTGAAATTCCAAAGCACCCAGTAGAAAGCCACTGAACTCCAGCAACCAAAGCATGACTGCACGTGCACACACACACACACACCAATCCGCAACCATGAACATCCCTCGCACAAACACACAAGAATGTAAAATCAACATTAGCTGACCTTTGTTTGGCCTGATTAATGGTGTAAACCAGCTTCAGACCACTGATCCAGATTATAGTGCTACTCTGTGTGCACACGTTAATCGGAACTCTGCAGCTAATGGATCAGTTAAAGAACTTCTAACCACTTTATATAAGCACCATTAACATGACATGACTTTGCCAACACAACAAAAAAACAAATCAGACATTTACATCCATTTATGAGCAAACATATATTTTCAGTACAAGTGACTGCATCCTTTGAGATACACCTGTTGCTCATGACCTTCTAAACTTACCTGATACAGTGATGCATAGCATATGTTTGAGCGTACGGTGAGAAGACATACTGTACTTACCCCTGGCATACCCAAAGGTGGCACGGCGATCTGTAAGGTTGCTTGGGGTGACTGAGAATACAGAGGACACCTCCCTCCAGATCAAATGTGCAGGAAAACAACCAAATCGAGGAGAAGACGCAAGTGTCTGCTGTTCAAAATGTAGTTTTTGGGCTAATCAAGCTCTTGCCGTAATTCTGTAGGTTATTAACTTCTGCTCAAATTCTAACCGTCACCATGCGGTCGTTTAATTACGAAGTGGTGCGGAGAGGGAGAGTGAGAGAGCGAGGGAGGAAAGGAGGAAGGGAGGAAGGGAGGGTGAGAAGGACAAGGAGAGAGAGGGAGGGGGATTACAGTAGCAGGAATGTGAGTCTTACCATCGAAAACACACACACACATGAACTTGGATCGCCACTCCCTTGGACCGTCCTCGATCCACTCGACTCGATCAGATCAGACTCACGGCGTGTGAAACAATACATCTTCAGCTCCCCGAGAGGCCTGAATTAACTAAAGAAGCACTTCACTACCCTCCATTCCTTAAGTTCCACTCTGGGCTCATTTAGAAAAACAAACTCTTTGTTTTATTCAAGTGGCCGGCCACCTATTGATTGGAATCTTTATACGCACAAACTTCTCTCTCTCTCCGTTTCTGTGCCTGCTGTGGTCTTTCCCACCCATTGTGTCTACTGTCTCATGGCCAAATGTCAACAGTCTATCCACAGTGTTGAGTAAATACAATGTCGCAGGCCTGTAAATAATCTCAACACAAGGAACAAAACACATCATTCTTCTCTGACTCTGCTGAGAAAGTTAGCTGGTATAAATATTAGGATAAAGTTATGTTACAGTGTGGGATTGAACGCTGTAACAAAGTTTGGTTGTGGGCAGTAATGGATATTTCCCTGCTCTTGCTTTGCAATATCATCTTATATTTACCTGTTTTTAGTCTTTCATTACTCTGGAAGTATTTTACACCTGATATTAACATGTTTCTCAAATTCATTTAATCTAAGATAGCATCTCTGATTGGGTAAAAAGTGCCATATTTCTGCTCTCAAATATACATGAATATGTAGTGCATGATTATTTAAATGTTTGGGGTTGGTAAGAGTTTTTACTTATGCTTTTTTAATGGAGAATCTTATATACATATATATATATATATATATATATAGTAAACAGTCGTTTATTAAAACTACTGTTTTGTATTTGAATGTATTTTAAAATGTAATGTATTATAATATACTGATTTGCTGCTTAAGAACTTTACATTATTATCATCAATATTGTGCTACTCAATATTTTTGTGGAAACAGTGATTGCTGAATAAAAAGGTCAAAAGAGCAGCATTTATTTAAAATCTTCTGCGTTAAAAGCCTTTAGTGTCACTTTTGATCAGTTTAATGCACGCTTGCTGAATAAAAGTCCTGATTTCTTTCAAATAAATAACATATCTTACTGACCCCAAACTTTTGACAGATCTTCATGCATTTAAAGTGTTTGAACTAATGCATCTGATGCATCACAGACAATACATATTAGGATCCTTAAATGTTTAAAAAAATTATCAGGGAAACATTTTAGTAACCATTTAATAATACTATTATTTAATTTAGATAATGTTAACAAACCAAAGATCAAAAAAATGTTTCAGATCCACTTCTTGTTACTTGATTCCTTACATATCAGATATAAACAAGGTCTCCCATGAGGCCTTCCTCATTATTATAACTAAACCAAAAGCCATCCTTGTAGTATTTAGAATGCAGTCGTGACTTAATCTGTGATTACAAATGAATACATCAGCTCATTAATCTTCAGAGGGGTGAAAAGCATCTGTGATGCCCAGGTGTTGAGGTTCTCACACACACTCATTCACAAACCCAACCACAAAAAACTCTAAACATCTTGGCAAGTGTGGGCCATGCTGATTGTGTTATTTGCACTGAACACAAAGGGATGCTGAGAGAGGCTGGACAGAGGGCCGGAGTGCAGAATGGGGGTGTCCTGAGGGAGTGCATGCTGGAAAAGTTCAAAGGGCGTTTCTGCTACAGCATAAACAGGAAATACCAGCGCAGTGTTCACACTGAGCTGAGCAGAAAGGGTAATGCATGTGCTGCATTATAGTGATGGAGAAAAAAAAAACTTTATTACACCTAGTCTTTATTACACCTACGGACACATTCAAATAAACACACAGAAGTTCACCTCACCTTCAGCTCTCATATGCCTGAGGATCTACAGCCATTTAATTCATCTCAATGGTACTTGCTTCATCTTTCAAAATAAATATAAAGACAGTTAATAATGTCCTTAGTTTTACCATCAGTGAACAGACACAGTGATGAAGCTCGTATGTGTTTGCAGAACACAAGCCACGACACGCAAAACTCTGCATTTGAAAAGCAGTCAATAGCAAATACTTAAACTAATAACAAAACATACTTACAGTATCTGATTCAGAAGCGCCAGATTGTCGTAGCAAAGTCAGAATTAGCTCCTCTCCCAGGTTCACGAAATGGTCATCCATAAAATGTGTTTCTGTTCTGTTGTAAATAATCTTAAAGATTTCTAAATCCATCTACTTTCTGAAGGCCAAATAAAGTGCTTTTTCTTTCTCCTAGACACACACAGCATCTCCCTGACATGACTGTTTTAACACTAACTGTGTTACTGAAACCACACCTTCTTTTTGTGCGTGAACATTTTGGTGGCATTATGCAAATATTTCCACATAGTGATGTAGACAAGGCAAAGTCTTAACTTTGTGGGGGCGTGGCAAAGTCTCAACTTTGGTAAAGAATATCTCTTTGGATTTGAGACTTTAGTCTTTGCAGCTTTACAGATCTTCTTCATGCACCAAGTGTGACACTTGTGACACTCCAAAGAGAAAGGACAAATTGAAACCACATCATATAAACCCTTAGTCATCCTAAAACAAAACAAATGCGATTTATACATCTCTTTATCCATCTCTCTATCCAACTAACTATTCATCTCTCTATCCATCCAATCCATCTTTTAGTCTATCTATTTATCCATCTAACAGTCTGTTGCCTCTCTTTTCATCCATCCATCTCTCTATTCACACCAATCTATCTATCTATCTATCTATCTATCTATCTATCTATCTATCTATCTATCTATCTATCTATCTATCTATCTGTCTGTCTGTCTGTCTATCGGTATTAGCAAATAATCATGGTGTTATTTATTTGGTGAAGGGAAGTAATGATGAAACTAAGATTGATCAGTTACAAATGTGTTTTTATGAAAACATAAATACAGCCAATCAGGAGTGTGGAGCTCAGAGGTTAATGTGGAAACACACACAGATAGTCAGTGGGCAGGTGTGAGGGGGCAGGACAGTCACATGTGCTTTTGTTCTTCAAACTACATCTCTGCTGTCCTCTCTTGCTATAATCCTGTTTTGCTCGTTTGCTCTTAAAGATAAACAACATGCAGTTTGTGTCACAGTGTTCCAACATTTCCTCTTCCTCTCCCCCAAAAATCACACACACCACAGATGAATTGAAGCCACCGGCCCACAAGTACAGTGCTTACTTCATACACAACAACTGAACCGAATCCGTCCGTGAGTGTGTACATGTGTGAACAGTGTGTATAATATGTTGTGACAGACAACTAAACAATAATGCAATCACAATTTATGCAATTTTAATAAATATAGCTCTTATAAACAGAACTACAGCACAACTGCATCAATACATTAAAGGCAGCTTTTTTGTTTATTTTTTCTCTGCCAAAAAACTATTTGGTCAGGATTACCAAAAAATGGACTACATAAAAAAACTATTAGAACGTTGCTCGACCAGTCAGATTAACAGACTGACCCTAGTGATAAACAAAAAATTGTGATGCTACTAACTCACAAAGCGTCACTGTCAAATGAGCAATCCCACGTCGATTTGTACCTTGTTTTGTAAACGAATCCACAGAAAACTGTAATGACATGTAGCATTAAAACGTCTACTGAACTGGCTTATTCAGTTGGCGCATGTAAAAGAATTGATAAAACAACTGCTTGCCAAGTCACTGTGAAGCATTTTTTATAGTCAGATATGTATTTAAATTAAATACCAGTTTTTAAGTTGTATTTACTGTAGATTTATCTGTTCAAATTTAAATGCCATCAACCTAAACAAGTTCACTCATTAAAAAAAAAAACCTAATTGTCTTAATAGAAAATACAGCACTTGCCAAACAATACAGTACTGACTAAATTCAACATTATATCATTGGATAGTCACATTTTAAAAACAACACTGCCCCTTTAAAGAGTTTTAGAATGACAATCCATGATGACAGCATTTACATTTTAGGGTGCACTATCCCTTTAAGTTGACTCTGTAAGTGTCTTGTAGCAGAGCTATAGCTACTTTTTCAGAAACTTACGTTGAAGTTTAACTAATCTTAGCTAAGACCAGCTTTTCCAAAATGAACTGGAACTGTTGTATAACTAGCAATTGAGTGGCGCAGAGAAGATAAAGACAGATAAAACGGCAGACAGACAGATACAGCTGTGCGGTGTTGTGCATGAAATCTGTGTAGCTGTCATTGAGTGACTTCAGAGATTTCAGAGTTTGAGCATCACACACACCCACCCAAAAAAACACACCACAAACACACTGTTCCCAAACAAACAGCACACAGACACTTAATTTACCACAGAACACTTCAGAAAATAGGTCTATTTGGGAAGGAGAATGAGAAAGATGGAGCGAGAGAAGGGGAATGGGGGTGGGTTGTCCTAAAGGGTTTTGTCGTGGGAAAGTCAAGCATGGAATCCAAAGAGAGGTCTGCATTTAATGCTTTTGGAATGTTGTGAACATAAAGTATATAAAATTACGCATGTGCTTGTTTGTGTAAGTGTGTGCATTTGCAAAGACCTAGTGTACAACTAAAATACTCAATTACTCCAACCTATAAACATGAGAATGATAGAGAGTGTGTGTGGCCGAACACGAGGGTATATCACTCTCTCCTTTCCACATCTAACTTCACGAGGTCAAAGCTTTTGACCTTTGACCTCAAGGCCGACCTTATTGACCTTATGTGGGGAATGTGAGCTGAAAATACTCCACTTTCCATATGGCAGCACTCACACACGCTTATCCATCCCAGACCGCTCACTACATTTGACAAACACGCTCCATAACACTCGCGCGTCAACACGTGTCTGTGGGAGAATCGATTTGGCAGTCGCAGTGTTTAGTTTCATATACTGAGCTCTCTGTCATCCCCATCGCTGCGTCAACAACTTCTGAGGGGAAAAATACGTTTGAAGCCGGGGAATTTGAAGGAAGAGGAAAATAGAGTTAAGATCCGTTTGAAATGTGAGCTTACTCAATTTGGTCATGGAGAGTCAAATTGGTTTAGCAGTCAGGGCGTTTTAATTAGCATGGTAGAAACGTTGACAGGGCGAGACGAGAGGAAGAGTTTCTCTGAACTGTGAGATGGATGAAATAGTTGAGGAACAAAAACAAGCTTGTTATCATATGGCTTTTAGTTCTTGGTTTACAGAAAACAAAAACAAAAAAACTGAGAAAGTAAGCTAACAGCTGCGATTTTTTACGCGAGATAGCATAAGCAACCACAAAAACTTTAAAACCTACAACAGCGAGAGAGATGGCTGTCAAAAGAAATGTCTGTAATGTACTATAGGTGTGTAGTGTTTTGTCTAAATTATAGTTAGTATTTTGTCTAGGGGAAAAACAAATACTTTGTAACAGAGCGAACCTAAAATACCATACAAAATAGTTTGATAAAAACAATTTCTTTCTAGTTTCAGAAGTTAGCTGGTACAGTTGATGTCAAAACTGCTTCTTTCAGCAGGCAAATGCTTTGCGTTATTTAGTATTACATTTAAAGTTAATATAATTTCAATATACTAAATTGGAACTTGATCATTACAAACTAGTAAATACAAATATATTAATAAATGGCATTCAAGTTTCAATAGAAATGCATTTTATTTTACCATAAATGTTTAGTGAACAGTATTTAATACAAATTTAAATAACAGTATAATGCATTTTCAGTTCATTTAAGTGTAAAAAAAAAACATTACATATTAAATTAAAATTTATGCATTTATCAGACACTTTTATCCAAAATGACTTACATTGCATTCAGGCTATCAATTTTCTCCTATCATGTGTTCCCCGGGATTCGAACCCCCAACCGCAATGCTCTACCACTTGAGCTACAGAAACACTGGTATGGAACACCAGTTTTAAAAGTATTCCTAGTTAAGTATACATATTTTTCACAAGGGAAGGATCGCTTGTTGCAACATTTTTTATATTAGTTTCTTTTTATGTATAGATTTCTATACATGTGTGCAGAAAATTAGTCATTTTTAATCTATTTATATAATAAAAAAAATCACCTTAACTGAAAAAAAAAAAAAAAAACATACATCTACTAAAAGTGAATTGTCAACTTATGAGAATATTAGCATAAAGAAGACCTCAAAGTCAAGGACTTGATTAAAATTTTCATTAAATGGTATTTTGTTTATTTCAATTACAACCAAAAATACACTCATTCAGCTCAATATATAAACTTCGCACTGTTAATGTTTACTTGACGAGGAGACAAATTTGTCAGGTGCTTTAAGGTGAAGTGTGTAGTTTGTGAAAATGAAAAATTATTTGTTAAATGTTAAAATACTTTCTCCTATTGCATCTTAACATGCAGAGACAGTTGCTAATAAAGCATTCATATGTTGATTAGTTGGTTGATTTCTCCAAGAACTCTAAACACTCTGCCGCTATCCAAACACTGCTGTTTGTTTAAGCATCCTGACTAGCATCGGTTTGATTTATCGAATTATAAAAATATAGCAACCCAATGACCTCCAGAAATAAAGTAATAAACTAGTAGTCTTTGCTCATGCAATAAAAAAATAAATAAACAACATAAATTTAGGATCAGCAAATTCATGACAGGAAGTGAGCCATTGTTGCTGTGACAGTGATACAGCAGTGCCCTCCTGATAATGGCCTACGTTCTGATTGAGGCCATGACTGATGTGACGCAGGACAAACAGATTAGTGTGTGCATGTCACCAAAGTCTGGCACGGCCCTCTGTCAATGTGAGAGCTAAGTTCACGCAGGCACATCACATGATGACACTCAAGACAAAACTTACACACGTGATCATCCTTTATTTGGTGGGGGAATGTAATGCATCTGTCTCCCTTCATTTTGCATGGTGAAGACATGCATTTCTCATGGCTATGTGCCACTGAAGAGGAAAATACGGCAAGTATTCAGACAGGCATAAACACAGACAGCTAAAACACATAGGTCTTGAGTGAGAGGGTTTCTATGAACTCAATGAACCTCATAACATCACTCGAGACCTACAAACTTCAACAAATCTTTGGAAATATATTGAATATCTATAATTTATTCCACATTATTTGGCTGGCAATTTAAAATGTATTCATGTCATGAATATCACAATGATTTTAATGTGCTTTTATTACTCCTTTAAAGGGGTCACGAACTGCCTCTGTTTTTTATTTTGTACTGTTCTCTGAGATCCACTTATAATGTTATCAAGTTTTGCCTAAAAAAAAAATTATAATTTAGAAGTAATAGTCTTTTTTTAATCTTCATTAAAATAAAGTTCATTGCCTCTTTCCTAACATTGCGATCAGAAGGAAGGCAATACAAAGACTGTTTTTCCACAACTTGTTTTTCCACAGAGCCTTCTTGTATTTAGAGCCATTTTTATAGTTTGGTTTCTGCATAGACCTACGCGCTCGTCTCTCTCGTAAACACTACATGCATGAATCAGTGGGCGGGGCTAAACAGGCAGCGCTGTAGGTGCAGGTGTTGATGATCATCTGTGGAGGCGGTGCTTATCCACACTATTACATCATAGAGTCGTACAATCCACATGCTGTTGTTTTGGAAGACTGCCTTCAATAAAAGCTGTTTTTAGACTGACGACAAAGTTTTGATTTCTGAAACTTACTGGATTCTTTTATAGTACAATGACCTCAAATGTCAAAAGATCAAGGGAATTTTGGTTTCTCAGTTTATGATTCCTTTAATTTTTCTAAAGACCACAGCAGCTTAACAGCTTCTTATGAGTAGGGTGAATTTTCTGATTTGATCGATTAATTCAAATGTAACGTTTTACCACAGTAGAGCATATTGCTAGGTGTTACCTAGCGATAAAAATGTGAGACAAGTGCAATGTTCAAACACATCCATTAGGCACATTTACATACATAGACAATCAGCACAGTGGAATGACAACCTGTAAAGAATTACTACTGATATTTCATGTTTCCATGATGATGACAGGCTGAAAGCTGCTGCTATTTGTTTTTACAGATCATTTACTGTTAATAATAGTCACCTGGTCTTATACTTATAGTAATTTTAAAATTTGAAATGGCCTCTAAAACTAAATGTCTACATTGTGGCTAAGAAATATGTAGCATTCTCTTTTTATGTTTCTGATCCTCAGACATGTTTGAGGCAAGCTTGTGCACTATTTGCCATCATATTTCATGCATCTTTTCTGCAAAGATTTGTAACAAGTCCTTTTGTTTTAGGTTTATCACCCTGGTGAACTTCATGTGTGCTTTCTTTAACCAGATGGTAAAAAAAATAATGTTACTTGAATCATGCTCATGTTACGGTTTTAAGTTGACTAGTTAAACGTAAAAAAATGAAATCTTGAACCGAACAAATGTCCTGAAAAAAAGATTTTCTTTTTCCATATCGCCTAGGCCTATAGGCCTATTTATAATTATGAAATTAGTGATATTTTAATAGTGACTTTATAATTTATTGTGGAAAAACACTGAAAAATATGCTGGAATCTGCTCCTCTAATACAAAATTTTTTTTTTATAAAAAGAGTGTTTTAAAGCAGGTTTCCTGGCATGACATCAGATGCTCAAGCAGATAGCCCCGCCCCGCCCCCAAACTGTCAGCGGTGTTACTGGTTGTGATGCTATTTTATAATTAGTTTAAAAAAAGAATTCAATGCTTTCCAGACACCCTGGCATCAAACATGTTTACCAAGACAGACCTTAGTGTATAAAAAGCATGAGTGTGTGTCCCGCTGGGTGGTCCTTTGAGTTGTATACTAGCCCTCTGTTTCTGATTCTTCCTTTATCTCTTGCAGCCCTATAATCACACACACACACACACACAAACACGCATACAGCCCACACACTGCTGAGTAAATAGTACTAGTGTGTACTGGATGTTACTAATCTTGCCTTTTCCATTTTAGCAGAAGCAGAAGATCTCATACCACTCAGTTTTTTCCATCCCTCCCTTCATTTCTTCACCTGTGTTCCTGTAATTACCAGTCTGCCCATCTTAAAGTCTGCTATGCATTTGCTGAAGTTGGTTTTGAACAGAGCAGAGCGTCTCTGGGTATAGTGCTCCTCCTTAGGCCAGGAAGCATGTGAATACCTCTCTACTGTGTTTGTGTGTGTGTGTGTGTGTGTGTGTGTGTGTGTGTGTGTGTGTGTGTGTGTGTCAGGGATGGAAATTAGCACCCGCCACCAGCCAAATGCTTGTGATTTTGTGTTGTGGCGGGTAAACTCGCTTCACCTACCGGCCACTGTGGCAGGTAAATAAAAATAGCATACTGTTTCACCCGGCCGGTGGACAAAAAAGTTAATTTCCATCCCTGGTGTGTGTACAACACACAATAAAGTGTAATATCATCCGAAACAGCTCCGTGGAGAAAGGCGGTGTAAACAGCGGCGTTGTTCCCAGTGCAGTGTTTGCAGCTGAAGTTAGAGCCGCTGGCGGAGTGATATATTTGTTGGTTATTTACAGCACGTTTTATACCACACCCTCATGATATACAAGATCGTGTGAAGAATTGAATTTATCGTGCACAAATTTCCACATAGTGTCATGTCTGCCAAACCCCGTAAGTTCATTTTCCTCCAGCATTCTGCAACATTTTAGATGATATGGACAGTGTGTGTTTATCTTACTGTTTTTAACAGCATAATAGGCAAACTAACAAACAGTATTATCGGTCGCGTGTCTAATAACTGCTGTCTGGGCGATGCATTTTATTTCCAGTCTTCAAGTACTTTTTCAGAAGTTAGCTCTGTGGCTAGTAAGTCAACCCCCTACATTGCGAGTAAATCACTCTCATATGCGACTAAATCTTCCTTCTGGCTTCTAAATGATGTCTAATATTAGCCAATGGCTAATCAATTCTGATTTTACTCGCCAGTGTGTTAGTTGGAGGCTAAAATAGTGGGTGGAGTTAATGCGCGAATGGCAATCTCATTGGCTGGCGCTCACCTATTATCGTCCTGGTTTTGATTTCAGCAAATCAGTTCGAGCGAACACACAAAACCTGATTAATATTCATGAATCCAGCAGCTCATTAATCCTTAGTAATCCTTAGTGTGTTTTATATTTTTTATTAGTAGAAATCATATTATTAATATCTTATCAGTATTTATTTATTTTTTTACAGAAACACTGAATGACCAAAGAAGCACCACCACCAGTCCAGTTAAAATGTTCAGTAAACTAAAATAAATACTAGCCAATGGTGATTCAATTGCCAAGGTGTCCATAGAGGGTTGTAAGTTGTTATGTAGAAACAACATTGTATCACTACACATGTTTGACAGCTCTGGCGTAATGAGACGCATGAAAACGATGTATTAAAAATGCTGTGCGTTTTTGTTGTCGATGGTGTAAAAGTTTGTGAGCCGAGATTTCTTTCAGTGATACAGTGTTGACCAGGGGACTTTTCCCCACGTGTTCCCTCAACCACAAAAAAAAAAAAAAAGAAAAAAAAAAAAAAATACACTTGAAGTGGTGAATCCTTTCCTTTGGAATTAAATACAACAATATTAATGCGTACGAAAACGGTTTAGAATATTGCAAAAATGTTAATTAATCCTAAATGTAGGCTTTTTTCTTACAGCAAACAGGTTTGTTAAAACATGAAGGCAAGTAAATTCTTCAAAATTTATGTAAATCAAATTACCACAATATTATGATTGTAGACACAAATGTTAAATAAGCATTTTTTGGTAGTATTAATATGAATGATGTTTATAATATGATAATTATAATAAATCTTAGTTTATTAAACTTAATATATATCATTAAAATATAATACATTTATTATAAACTATTATATTATATAGTATTATAACAAATATAGCCTGGCTGCTATGGGCAAGCAACATGGCACAATAATTTAAGAAGTGTTCTCACAGGTGTTTATTTAAAATCAATTTATAATGGCTTCTTCAGTGTGGCTCATCCCTTTGGAATTTAGCGTTTGCATTACAGGTTTTAATAGTAGATTAATACATTTTTTCAGGGTAAATTTTTTTTAATGATATTATGAATGATATCCTGGTCTCTATATACATCTTTAGTTTGTTTAAATCCCAACCTGAGCACTAGCTATGCTGTATTTACAAACTAGCGATCAGTCTCAGACACGTGTAGACACATGTGAACATATACAGTTTACCTGTTCCTCTTTTCTAAAGACCATGTGCCACTGAGCATGTCAGATATAACGTCACCCCCACAGAGGAAAAGATGACACTATCCGAAAGGACACATTGTCCAATTAAAGCACCTGCATATAGGATGATGGATCCAGAGACAGAAAACAACAACATGAGGCGGTCTGTCATGAGATGATCTCCACAGATTAAACCAGATGTCATGCTGTTCTTCAAACATCAAGTACTGTATCACATACTGAAAACAGACAAACCTAACTACTCATGAAACGTTTCATCATCATGCCGTTCCAAACCAGCACGCTGTTACTTTCCAGTTAAGTAGAACATTCTAAAAAACATCGGTCAGCTCTTGACGTAAAACTGGTTCATGCAACTAATAAAAGATCAATAAAAGAGCTTTTTCTTAATTGTTTATTTTTGGCTGAACTATTCCTTTAAGCACTGTTCTCTTAATCTGCTGAGCTCCTCTCATCTCTGTGTCTTTCTCTGCTGGGATGCGTCTGGTAAAGAGGGGATGAGGCTTTAAACCAGTTTATTCTCAGTTCTAATCTGAAGGGATTTCTGCCTTCTACAGGAGCACATAATGCAAGACTGTATGAGACAGATTACTGGTGCCCACCTCAATCTTCTTTACCAGAGAAATCTCACCGAAAGAAAAGTGAAAGAGTGAAAGGGATGGAACGAAGGAGAGAGTGACATAGACAGGCTGAAGACATAATTCCCTCTGTCTCAAGTAGCTGAGTCACAGGACCCCATTCTGAGAATACTCGCTTAACACTCAACACATTACACACTAAAGGTAAGAATCAATGCAAATACAAATTGTACATTGCATTTTTGTCTTATTTATTATTGTTTTGGGGAGAAAAAAAAATCATCTCAAAATCTATAGTCTCTAAAGTCTAACATTGTAAAAAACAGTGTTGGGCAGTAACGCATTTCTGTAATTTGATTACGTGTGCAGCAGCGTTGAACAATGCAGTGCTGACTTGATTGACCGGATTGAAAGCAACTACATTACCAGGCTTAAATGGTGAATTAGACTCTTGAAATTAGATTTTTGAAAAAGTGTTTACAATTTTTTTTTTTTTTCTATTTTATTGTGTGAGACTTGCTCTTTGAAATGTGTTTCTTCCTTCTAGCTGCTTTACATAGAGTGACCAGGTGTTTCTAATTTGAGTAATTAACTGCTGTTAAATGAACTGAGATGATGTTGGTTACACACACCCTGATGAAGGCATGTAGCCGCAATGCGTAGATGTACCTCTCACCAAAAGAGTTTTAACATTTAAAGCCAGTGATGCAATAAAAAGGCTTTTTAACTTTTCACTACAATTCGAGTGCCTTGGAGTTCTTGTCCTTAAATGCAATGCTGATATTTGCATGCTCACGTTTGCTCTCATTATAACGCACGGATTGTAGACATTATGAAATATTAATTATGCATATATTTATTGTGTACAAAGATACAAAGATTTGTGAGATTGCAATGAACTGAGAAGTCTTTTAGAGATTATAAATGCAGCGCTCTTTGCTTGAATTCTGCCAAACCATGCATGCAGCAGCCATGATTGTAATCTTATTGTCAGCAAGACAAATGACATAATATTTATAATAATAATAATAATAATATGCAATTACCAATTATGTTTTTTGGTGAGTTTTTACTGCAAAGAACCACTAATAATACAGCAAACATCATTGCAATTTTTGAGAAAAATCAGCAAATGCAATAATTTTGGCCTGCAAAATTTAGAAAATGCTACTTTTTGTTTGTAGTGTCCAAGCACATGGCATCTGTGTCTCAAGAAAATAGCAAGTGAGCATATGATGGCCAAAAATGCTGTTTAGGTAGGTGGCTCAATAGGTTTCATGCTGTTCACCAGCATGCCAATCAACCAATCAAGTCTTGCCAGTTAAGCTTGTTAAAGGAATAGTTCACCCAAAATGTAAATTTGCTGAAAATTCCTGAAAAATCAATGGTTCAAAGTTAAAACTCCTTAATTATGAATTTGTTTCTTCCAAATCACAACTTTTCACTTTTCAAGACCAACTATGTTGTGATCAACATTTGCTATCAAACATAAAAAGTAACAACCCAATAAAGCATTGGTCTCAAACTCAATTCCTGGAGGGCCACAGCTTTGCACAGTTTTGCTCCAACCCTAATCAAACACACCTGATCCAGCTAATCAAGGTCTTCAGGATTACTAGAAACTTCCAAGCAAGTGTGATTTGGAGCTGGTTGGAGCTAAACTCTGCAGAGCTGTGGCCCTCCAGGAATTGAGTTTGAGACCACTGCAATAAAGAAACTATAGCACTACAGTAAAATAACCCATCAAAATAAGTATAACAAATTCTACGCACCCACATAACGGAGTACACAAAAGTCAAAAAATGTGTAACACTAATACAAACTTGTAGTGTTTGCGGAGCCAAAACAACTGCTCTTTGTTCATCTCTGGCAAAAAATTAACACACACATTGACTTTTTAAGCCAGAGAGATGGCCCATATGTTAAACGCGATGGGGAAGAGCCCCCCCATGATGCCAACACCCGATTAGCCCAAGGATAAACACACACACACACACACACACAGACAAGAGCTAACACAGTCAGATGGTGGAGAACAGCAGACAGTGTTTCCTAAAAAGCAAATACCCCATGACTCTAATTTATTTCCACATGAGGTCTTTAAAGCAAAACCTTCCTAGACAGCTTTTTTGGACATCATATGCATGTTTCAAATTGTGTTCAAAGTGTTTCTTTGAAACATTTCAACATTGAGAACTTGGCTAATGATGCCCAAATGCTACTATCCAAATCAGCTCACTAGGTAAAACACTGCCCAACAACCCCTCGAGAGTAGAGCTCTTACCCTTTCTGACGTCCACAGGACATGAAATATATAGTTTTATAGAAAACCAGGTTTCCTCCATGACCTCAGGGATGTGCGCTGTGACTCTACCCAAAAACAACTCAGCATCACTGGGCTACACTCCTTCTGACGGCAGCTGGCACTGGACGTCCTCTAGCTGCATCACACACACACACACACACACACACACACACACACACACACACACTACAAAAATATGTACAAGCTGGAACACTTGCCCTACTTTTAATTGAGTGTGAGCTGCTAATTTGCTTTCCTGAGAACTAGCGTGTGCACAGACACATACTCATACACTCTAAAAAAACATCTGCAAAAACAGGGCACAATATACGGTTTTATTTGAAGGAATTTTTCTGTATTTTTTTTTTTACAGTTGTTTTGCCAGTATTTAGAATTTTGCACTTCCTTCATTGCATTGTGTTATAGAGTTAACAGAAATCTCCATAAAATTAACAGATAATGTCGTATGTAAAGAGCTGCCAGTACTTTTTCTGTTATTTTATGCATTTATTTTTTACAGCGTAAAACTCACACAACAAACAACTACACTATGATTTTAGTATCCCTTAGACATTATACATTTTTATTACCAACATTTATTTTAAAGTAACAAAATTTTATGATTTTGGGTTTTGTTTTAGGTAACTACAATAACTCACAAAAGAAAAAAAGATGATGCGAAAACATGCAAGAAAGAATGTTTGAGAAATGCATTATTATTAACAGACCACTATATAATTTATTCAGATTTTTCTGTTTTTATTTAGAATTTTATTTATGTGCTTTCAGAATTTTTATTAGTTTTTTAATATTTCTATTTAGCTTTATTTTAATGTCAGTTTTAGTCATTTTAGCACTTTAACTTATTTTAGTTAGTCATCAAAACAACATATTAAAAAAATTATTTTAAAAGAGAAAAACATTTTTTGTATTATTAATAGAGCATCATAGTATTTCTTTGTTTTCATAGCATTTATTTTTATGTCAGTTTTAGTAATTTTAGTATTAACATTTAATTTCCATTTAATTTTGTTTATATTTTATATTTAATAATTATAATTCATTTTATTTCAGCTATATTTTAAATTACTGAAAATGTTTTAATATTTTTTGTTTTAGTTAACAATAACAACACTGGATGAGAATGGTATAGTTAACCTAAAAAGAAAGAAAAAGAAAGAAAAAAAGAAAGAAAAAGAAAGAAAGAAAGAAAGAAAGAAAGAAAGAAAGAAAGAAAGAAAGAAAGAAAGAAACAACAAAAATTGTGCCCCTAAAATCTGCTGCTGAAAAACCAACGGGTCTGAAGTTTAAATGGGTGGAAGTGTGTGGTGTGTGAGGGTGTCCCACCCAAGAAGCTACAATTAGCAAACAGGTATTAACACAGCATTTTAAGTATGGCACAGAAAGAGCATTCCAGGGTGCGTTAACGGGTGTGTTTCACACAAGGAAAAGTGTGTGACCATTTAAGGCTGATTTTGTTAGAGGAGTCTTCTAGGCACCTCTCTCTTTCTCTCTCTCTCTCATGCAGTGTTCTCAGTAGCTGGCACTCAACCAACTTAAAGTTGTATCTGTGCCAAAACCGCATCAAGAGTCCAAGATGAAGAAAATATTAGGAGAACAGACCCTGCATGCTATTTTTACCCACAAAGAGTCTACGAGGCTGACCCAGCAAGCCAATGTGTGACATCATGTGTGCGTCAGAGCAGGTAAGAGCTTATCCAATAAGTCATGGCTTCCGATGACAGATATATTCATACTCTGAGTTCATCATTCAATAAAGGGAACACAAATGCTTGTAGCTATCCAAGCGCAATTCCACAAACTACTGTCATGATGGGGTATACAAAAGAGAGAGGATGTAGCATGTCCCCATCAAAACCCTTGATTTGATTTTCACAATATTTGAGCAATTAATGAAGATAGTGTAATAAGAATCTGACTCTGTTACAATACCAATATTCATGTCTTAATTTCTTCATTTTCAAACGTTAAACATCTAGTTTTTATTTGGTGAAGGATCTCCTTAAAGATTCTCTTTTGTTGGCAGTTTTATAAACATTGCTCATTACAAAACTGGTGAAACAGGTTATGCACGTTGTGTTCCTAACTGCATGCTACAAGTGAACCAAACTTCCAAAAGCCAAACAGCTCTAGTGTGAAAGTGCCAAGAGCAAGAAAGTCAAGACAAAACGGCAAATTGCTGAGATTAAGAGATTCATCTGAAAGCACATTAGGCCTAAAAAAAAAAAAAGTTTGGTTCCGGTTGGTTGTCAGTTGAGGTCATTGGTCGGTAGGGATTTATATTTTTTTTAATTTATTTATTTTTTCTCCAGTGGCAGTTTTACACACACACACACACACACACACACACACACGCGCGCGCTGATTTTAAATGTGTGTACCGGTACTTTTACGACAGTGATTCTGTATTCCCGTTTAAAGTCTGTTGTTGCCATAGACACGCAAAACGCACACACACACACACACACAAAAAGCCTTCGCGGGAGTTTGACAGGCGATCTCATAGTAGATTAACATGTAGGATTTGAACTTGAAAAACGGAGTGTACAGACATCTTTTTGTAGTCAAACAACATTCTTTATGATGTTCATTTATGTGGTTTATTTGATTTTGATGCTATAAATTAACTAGAAGCAAGAGACGATCAGTTAGTTTTAACTGATGATCTAACTTACAGCGATCTGTTCGACACATTCAAGAGCCACAAAACGGTATTTATTGTTTACATTTCTTTAAAAAATGACCACATTTGAAAGGTGAAATAACCAAATGAGACTTTGTTTCATATTAAAAGTAAGCTGGTAATGTTAATGTCCTGTCTGTCAGCATGTTGTCAGTGCCCTCTCTGTTCCGCGATATATTGTTTACTCCCCCCTCCCCCCGTGTTTCTCTTAATGTTACGATTTCCAAACCTTAAGTTATAGCTCACTTTAGGAATTGACAGTTAAAGGGTTTTGATGCAATACTTAATGGTTTTTAACGGATTACTTAAGTGTAAAACAGCATTTAAAGGAAACTGTAATTTAATTAACGATGTGTGAAAGACCGTTCTTCCCCAGTCTCATAAAATAAATTTGGGTCGCACATAAATTGACAGGGTCGGTCGGAAACCGGAACCAAACAAATTTTTTTTTTAGGCCTTATAACCTTCTGAGACAGATTAAAACGCAGTCCCTGGGATTTATCCCATCAAACCATTGAACACATCAACGTGTCCGTCACAGAGATCAGAGGTCTTTCATCCAAAAATGGAAAATGTGTCATCATTTAATCACAGTCAAGTCATATCAAACCTGTATGACTCTCTTCTGCAGAACACCACACAATGGATGGACACTGAAACACTGAAGAATGAAGTCATACAGGTTTGGAAAGACACAAGGGTGAGCAAATAATTATTCTCCCTTAAACTGCCACCATAACAAGTTTTTCAAGTGCTCCACACATCCTCACCTATTTCCCTGGTTCCTTCTCTCAAAACTGTCTCCTTTACCCCGGGACGATGGCGTCTCCCTCCCACTCTCCTGCTCCAGTGAAGAAGACCCCAGTCCAGGTTGGGGTGTCTGCTTGCCATCCGCCGGACCTCTCTGGATCCTCCCTTGACCCCTCAGCTCGGCCTCAGAGCTCCTCCTCATGGCTTGGAGCTGTGCTAGAGGCACTATGTCACTGTCTTTAGGCCTATGCCAGACCGTCTGCTGGCTTGTGCAGTTGTAGTAGTAGAACCGATTGTTATTGCTGTCAAAAAGCTCCCACCACTGGTTGCCGTCTGACTGACGGACCGGGACACCGGGCGGTAGTTCCCACCCGCACTCGCTGGTCAGCAGGTTGACATACATGCGCTCCCTCGAGCGCGGCTCCAAGATCTCCACCCAGTCAGACCTAGAGAGAGGACACACGTAGTCAGGATAGGAGTTAAATAGTGCAGTCTGTAAAGACAATCAAGCAAGTGGTTTTGAGTGCAGCTTGTTTATAACAAAAATGCAGTGCGAGAAAAACCCAACTTGTGAGATAAACAAGATTTGAACAAAAGCAAATGTAAAATGAGAGTGGAGGTTCAGCTCAGGTCAGCAGAAGAAAATGTAATTGTATCTTAATGAGATATTCAGAAGATAGGCCTGCCTGCAACATCTAATCCATGTGTTTTAGCTCAAGAGATTTACCCTTTTACAGATGTAGACCTGTGATTGAGGGACTGTGGAGGAAGGAGCCTGGTTTAATCACTTTTATTTGAAGTTCAGAGGTTTATTTCCATGGCTAAGCTACACTTTGCCACTTTTCCACTTTTCTCTCTGACTCGACTGTTCAACATTGCTTACGATGCATGAGGGTCCACTACTGCATGGGGGAACATTTGCAATGGGTTCACTGTAAATAAAAATAATCATGATTTGAACATTAAAAGACTGTGAAAATACTAAGGTAAAAACCTGGTGACTGGTTAACAGTTGGTTTCTGTATGGTGAGTAACTGTAATAGATCTAACCTCTCAGTTAATGTAATTTTACGTTAAAATACTTTTAAATGTACAGTTTTTGGAAGTGAAAAAGAAAAGTCATTGTATAATTTACAATGAAAATTGTAAACTGTTATTCCCAGAATTCCCTGCATGACACTCCACATTTAATGTCTTTTTATTGAAATAACTGTTTCTTTGTACATGGGGTTTTATGCTACATAGTTATTGCATTACTTTAGTGTCATGTGTGTTACCATGAGGTTGTTTAGTATTTGTGTGAATGACACTGAACACCTTCTATATCACTTTTTACCACCAGCTTGTGGAAAAGTTGTTTGTGATGAGCTTTGATTCATAATGTGACTTTCTCATCAGTTATACTATCCCTTTAAATCACCATTCATATAAATCCTATTTAGACTAAGGCAAAAGAGCACAAATAAGAGCATGATTCTCTGTGACTCTTTACTCTAACAGCTGAGGAGAGCTACATAGTTCCATACAGCCTCCAAAAAAGGAACAGGAGGGTGCAGGTGTGAGCCAAAAACCTTTCAACTTACAGTGACTTGCCATGGTTCAAACTCAACACACACTCATGCATATGATGAACCTGCAGCATCAATCACTCATCTCATGGGATTTGTCATCAACACTGGAGATGCAGACATACATGCATGCAAGTTTTTTTTTCCACAGTCTGTTTTTTGGAAAATGTAGTGAAGCCGCTTTCTTGAATGTGAGGTCAGATGGGCTTTCAGAGCCAGAACTGATCAGGGGCGACTGGGCACACGGCCCAGAGACAAGAGCATGGACTTGTGATGGGACATAGATAGGGAATCTGGCTCTCTGCCTCCTCAGCACTGCTCTAATCTTCCCTCACTAAGAGTTACAACAAAGGATCCGAGGCTTGAGATTAACAAACCTATCTTTCTCTACTACAGATGGCCAACTGCACACTGAACGCACAGGAAACAGATATCAGCTCTGAGATTGCTTTAGAGCACTGTCTGACACGTTAAACTGTTACAGGAATTACATGGCTCAGAGAAACATCTAGAAAGCACCTGTTCAGTTCAAGCCAAAGGGAAAAACCTGAACTGCACCTGTTGCATTCTTGAAACCTAATGCATTCTGGGGTTGATTACACAGAGGCCACTATAACAACAACCCAAACATGGCACACAACAACACAGCTACACTGTAAATGTGATCCTTAACATGAATTTATTTCCAGAAATGAAAATTGTCATCATTTAGTCACCTTCATGTCACTCCAAACCTGTAAGAGATTCATTCTTCTGTGGAACATAAAATAAGATATTTTGAAGAATTTTAGTGAGCACTGACTCCCATTTGCATATATATATATATATATATATATATATATATGGAAGGCATTTTCTGCCAAATTTAAATAAATAAATGAAATGATTAAAATTAAAATTAAAACCAGATTAACGATTTCATTACAGAAAACTGTACGCAAAATATGTGACAAAATTGAGAATGAATTTAAATGATTTAATTTTCACGGTGAAATACCTGTCAAATTGAAAAATAAAATGCAATTGCTGATTTCACATTTCATTTTCAATAGAGTCTCGAGGCAAGACTGCCAATATTAAAATGAAAAGCCAAACGTGAAAAAGAAACTACACATACAGTTTTAACAGCTCTTTATTAACGCTCACGCAATAATAGTGACACAATTCAAATTTAAATGTAAATTTTACTTGTCATTTTAATTCCTCTTTTATTTCACTGTTTTCATTTTCGTTTTCATTTTCAAAGACAACCTGCATGCAAATTATATGTTAATGAGTGGGTGTGGCTCAATTACGTTGTTACGTGTAGGAGCTATAATGGCGGTTATGGCCAGTATAGCAGCAGAATTAAACCAGCTAGCAAACATTTCGGATGATAATGACTACATTTTGCTACGAGTTGAATCTATCTTGGATAGGGGTGCTCCGATCACGATCGGCCGATCGTTAATGCGCATCTCGTCAGTAAAGCCGGTTCTCTAATCAGCGGTTAATTCCATCAGGTGCGTGATTTCACATAGAGCAGCTGTTACTACACAGAGCCATTGTTAACTGAGAAGATGCGCAAATCCACGTTCATTTTCAGCGTTTATTGGCGCATCTTCTCAGTTAACAATGGCTCTGTGTAGTAACAGCTGCTCTATGTGAAATCACGCACCTGATGGAATTAACCGCTGATTAGAGAACTGGCTTTACTGACGAGATGCGCATTAGCGATCGTGATCGGAGCACCCCTAATCTTGGATACACTTGGACATTTTGCAAACGTCACAAACTCAGCAGACAGCAGATTTTCCGGGGAGTCTCGTGGAGGCTCAGGCCGAGGAACTGCAGTGGGTCGAGGGTTTGACGCATGCTGGTCAGGCTGGTTGTTTCTTCCACGTTCTAATGCTGCAGCAGCTTCCCGCAAAAGCTCACTAACAGATTCGCCATGTCTCGATTACAATATATTCACATTTTAATGTCGTTTCACACATTGTTTCAACCACCATTCAACTCATGCACACGAGACTTCGACGATTGTCTCTAGCACCGTTACTTGAATAAGCCACACCCACTCATTAACATATAATTTGCATGCAGGTTGTCTTTGAAAATGAAAACGAAAATGAAAACAGTGAAATAAAAGAGGAATTAAAATGACAAGTAAAATTTACATTTAAATTTGAATTGTGTCACTATTATTGCGTGAGCATTAATAAAGAGCTGTTAAAACTGTATGTGTAGTTTCTTTTTCACGTTTGCTTTTCATTTTAATATTGGCAGTCTTGCCTCGAGACTGTATTGAAAATGAAATGTGAAATCAGCAATTGCATTTTATTTTTCAATTTGACAGGTATGTCACCGTGAAAATGAAATCATTTAATTTCATTCTCAATTTTGTCACATATTTTGCGTACAGTTTTCTGTAATGAAATAGTTAATCTGGTTTTAATTTTAATCATTTCATTTATTTATTTAAATTTGGCAGAAAATGCCTTCCATATATATATATATATATATATATATAAACCTTTCTCAAAATATCTTATTATGTTCCACAGAAGAAATTAATTCATACAGGTTTAAAAAACATGAATGTGAGTAAATGATGCCAGAATTAAAATTTTTGTATGAACTAATTGCTTTCATTTTAGAGTCACCCAAACAATTTATCTATTTAGATTTATTATAGGAAAGAAATCTTCCTAAATATTAAATCATTTCTTTGAACTAAATAAAACCAATTAATTTAGATGATACCAAATAAAGCTAACAGTAATTTTTTTTTTTTTTTGCAATTTTATTCCCCCATCAAATGCATGTACAACAAAATGTCCATAACTATCAATCTTACTAATAGCTTTTAAAAAGGAAATCACTTTACATTTTAAATAACTGAGGTTCGGTTTAATTTTGCTCTCAAAATATAAACAGACATGTGCAAATCAGTACTGTGTTTGCATAGACAGCAAAACTAGGGATATCAATCCGAACCATTTTACCAATAACCCACTACTGATTATCTTTTACAGCAAATTATTAAGCATGCAACGTGTAAAATATTTGATCAAAATTCCAGTGAAAAATTCAGTGTCTACCAAAACTTATATTGTCCATTGTAGGGCTGCACGATATTGGGAAAAAATGACATTGCGATATTTTATTTTTCTGCGATATATATTGCGATATGAAATCTAATCTATTTTTTTCTTACAAACAAAAATGTGGTGATCACACTTACAATCTCATTTTAAATGATTTAAACATCAACCCCATCGTGTCAATTGATTAATATGCGCGAGGCAGAGAGAGCAAGACAGCGCTCGTGTTGTTTGAAGACAGTGAGCGTGCGGATGGGGCTCGTGTTTTTAAGTCCTGTCAGTTTAACAGGTCAGAGAGAGCGTGAGAGAGAGCGCGCGAGAGAGAGAGAGTGCGAGAAAGAGCGCGCGAGAGAGAGTGCGAGAAAGAACGCGCGCGCGAGAGAGAGAGAGAGAGAGAAAGAGCGCGCGAGAGAGAGAAAGAGAGAGAGAGCGCGAGAAAGAGTCCGTGAGAGAGAGAGAGAGAGTGCGAGAAAGAGCGCGCGCGAGAGAGAGAGAGAAAGAGCGCGCGAGAGAGAGAAAGAGAGAGAGAGCGCGAGAAAGAGCGCGTGAGAGAGAGAGAGAGAGAAAGAGCGCGCGCGAGAGAGAGAGAGAAAGAGCGCGCGAGAGAGAGAAAGAGAGAGAGAGAGCGCGAGAAAGAGCGCGTGAGAGAGAGAGAGAGAGAGAGAAAGAGCGCGCGAGAGAGAGAAAGAGAGAGAGCGTGAGAAAGAGCGCGCGCGAGAGAGAGAGAGCGCGCTCTCGGGCTCTCTCTCTCTCTCTCTCTGACCTGTTAAACTGACAGGACTTAAAAACACATGTAAATGATAAACTTTCACTCTATGATGGTTAAGCTTTGCAATTAATCCGCGAATCAAATTCGTCAAGGGCCGGGGAGCAGCTGGCCCGTACAATTAATGAATAACGGATCAACTACGACAGCCTACATCGCACATTCTGCGATGTGACTATCGTGGATTCGTACATCGCGATATCGATGCTTAAATGACACATCGTGCAGCCCTAGTCCATTGTCAATAGTGAAGCAATATACGAAGTAAAGCTTTCTGATTGTCAATTCACATGAAAAACCTGAATTCAAACTAAATCTGCATCTTTAGCCCTTATGAGAAATTTCTAATCACGCAAAATTTCTATGGAAATTACTGGAAATGCCCCTAAAAATTCACCAAGCAACAGTAAAAATATGACCTTAAGACTCCATATGTAAATGCTCTCATTATTATATTAACAGTCCAGTACTTAAACAGTACTTCATACACATCAATCCAAATAAGTAAAGCAATCCGAACTGTTCCAGAATGCTTCGACTATTCACCGTCCCATTCGCACCAAAACACGAAACAGCATCAGACTGTACCTGTAGGGACCCTCGCACACATCTATGTCACACTTCACCTTGTGCTGAAGTCATGAAGTCAACGTTCTGAATCCAAATCCACAAAGCTGGGACAATTACTCTGGATGTGAGCAGCTTCCTCTTCTGACTCAAGGAGGCTACATGAGAAGAAGCGTGTGTGTGTGTGTGTGTGTGTGTGTGTGAGATATCTACCTCCACTGTGAGGGTCTTTCCAGGACAGTGAGTCGTGAGCCCTACCCTATCCCAGCATGCACAGTAAGGGCCATCTGCTATGTTTAGGGGACAGCAGTGAGCTCATAGTGGCCCTGTAAACCTGACCACAAGCCCCTGACCCCCACACTCATGTGACCAAAGGACGAGAATAGAAACCCTTTGTGCTAAAGGGCACGTGTTGGTAGAAGAGAAAAGGAGTCTGTGAGATGATGACACACAGAAAAACCATAAAAGTTGTTGTGATCTGTGGGACTAACAGTGCATTCAAGTCATGCTGGGAAGACCGTATTTATTAGTGGAAAGCACATGAGCTGCACCACTAGCCTATAGTTTCAGAATTGGATTCAAATGATTGTATCGCACAATTACGATAGATTATATGACGATTACATTTATTCCACCTTCATAAAGTGAATAAAAGCATAAAAAATAAAAGCTAAATCACCACCTTGCTCTGACCTATATAACGTGACGCCTTGATATCGTAATTATGAGTCAAATGCACCATAAGTGCCCTTCTCCATGTGTTTAGACACCATGCACAGCTCAGTTAGTGATGGGAGAAGCATTTTAAGTTTTTCGAATCTCGCATCTTTTCGAAACGCACTGCAAAATGATCAATTGTTTCCAAATTCTCAAAATGCTCACCTGCTTGTCCAAATGAAATCGATGCAATGAAAACAGCCTAAGTATTCACAAACACCTGTTTTATAAAACAACAGCTAATGTTTTATTGAAACTGTAATCTATTACATGCAATTAACAAATCTTATTCTATTAAATAAGTGTATAATGTGGTTTATTGTATTAAATTGCAGGGTTTGTTTTGTACGTTTAATGGAGAGCTTGGTTTATCAGGCCATTAAGAGACTACTAACTAGAAGTTTTTGTTTATATTATACAAATGTATCATTAAAATGTAAACAAATGTATAATTCATGCATTGAGATCGCCCCCTTGAAACAGTTAAGACGTAATGAAGCATTGTTTACTGAAACAAATTATTCCAGAGGTTTCGAAGCTTCATGAAGAATGTTTTGAAAGCGGTCATTACTAAGTTCACTTAAGCATAAGCATGTTATCATCAATCACTCCGAAGTCACTACGAAACCCTGGCATTTTATAAAATAAACCAGATGCAGTTTCATCAGTCATGTTATAAAATGCTGAAATCGCTTTATTACAGTTGAGAGGCATAGTATGTGTTGCAATAAATTGAGGATGCATTACGTCTAATTGGTGCATGTTTATTTGAGTGGGTTTGGGCTACTTTTAGTTTATGCACATGTTTAAAGGTAAATGAATCAGAAAATATGTGGAGGGTTCTGAAACATTCTGGCCAACAGAAATCTTAGAGTCGCATGATGAAAACAGAGCTGTATTGTTTGAGATATACACCAGTACCCACTGACTAGATAAAGACTGTATTGAGCTGGAGAAAAAAAAACTCAGTATAAACTTTCACATGCGCTTTTGTATCTGTGTGTGCTTCAAAGAAAAACATGCTTGTCCTTTTGGAGACACTGCCACAAAATAGACTGGAAATATCCCAGGCTTTATTGTCTTTGCTTGCCTTTTGTGAGAAGGGGTCAGAGTGTCATTAACGGACATTTATTTTGTTAGAGAAACGGTGTTAAAATACTTGTCTGCATATGCGATTCAGTGGTTGTATGTGGTCAGTCCTCTGAACATGTCCAGACATGCAGACAATGAGACAAGCTGCTGTTACTGTACATGCATATATATGTTTGCACAAGATAATTTATTTGAATTTTATTTGACTATTCTGAGACCTGTCTTTTGTTAAGACTCATTAAATATTTATATGCAACTCCGTGTTTTTTATATGCAAATTAATTTTGTCCAGATAATTATATAACATAGATACAAAGAGTTATGGGAACAACAAAGACAGAAAAGAGTAATTTATAAATAATAATAATAAAATAAGAAATCTGTGATATAAAATGTAATAAAAAATATTTTATTTAAAAAAAATATATTTTGGCACATCAATTATTTTTACATTTTCCTTTTTTGACATTTTCTCTTGAAACAGTAAGTTCAGACACTAAAGTTTAATTTAATGAAATGTAGTGTAATTTAATTTTTCAAATAAGAAATGTTTAAAATGTGTTGTAAATTTTTAATTAGTTAAATTGAATAATAATATTTGCCACATAACACATTTCAACACCGTCATTTCGTTAAATAAACTTAAAATTAAATAATTTAAATTTAAATTTGTGCGAACTTCTTGTTTCAGTAGCACATATTATATTTGATTTTATTATTTAAATTAAAGAAACATTTATCTTGGTGCATCATGCAATTTCGTGGCTTCTCTAAATATTATAAATAGGCACCTCCAACCAATCATTTCCTGAAAAATCTAAAGCTGAAAATCAAATATTCAAAAACCACCTGCTGTGATTATTTTAGTGAGTGTGAATGTGTTCTTACGTGACTGTTTTTCTTTCATTTCTGTGGTCTGCACACAAACAGCAGGCTCTCAGGGCCTGACACGAGGACACGGCCCAAGTTGCTAACACATTAATTATATCCAATATCATAAAGCCTTCGAGTAAACGACTGCTGGGAAACCCACACCACATTTTTTGAATGTGTATTTCAAAAGGTCGCAGTAAGTGACAAGTCTATTTCTATTCTTATCTCTCTCTCCTAAAGAGCAAAGGAAGCATGGGAGGAGTGGGGAACACACACGTGCTCTCTGACAGTGTGTAGTGCTAGCAAACACACACACACACACACACACACCAGTAAACATGCAAATCACCCTCCAGCTTCACAGCTGTGCCTCTTCCCAGGGCAACTTGTCATCAAACTTTATCAGTGTGCTGAGGGAAGAACAGGCTGGATCTCTGGATGATGACGGGCAGCCCTGTTTGAGGATGTTAGGGCTTTTTTTAATCCTCCAGCACACTCCTCCATGAAGAGCGATGCTCAGACGGGCCCCTGTGACTGTTTGGGATCAGATGAGTTTAGCATCTGATTTGTTTACTCTGTGGTCACGGCTGGAAGCTGCACGCTAAGGCAGCAGCATATGCATATGAGTGTGTAAACTTATCTTCTTTTTATTCTACATCTGTCTTAATTTAACTATGAACACTTACATTCACATTAGAGGCATGAAAGGTTCCTGTTAATTTGACAGCACACCCTGCTGTAAAGACTGGCTTAAACCAACATGAATTTGCATGCTGGATTACACTTGTTTCAGTTTTGAATCCAAACATGGATGTTAATGAGATTTAAGAGCTTTAGCAGAGGGGAAGATTAACAAAGAATAATGATTTACGCTTTGGTCTGAGTCAGACACCGCACTCTATTTCTGTGCTGATCCATTAATTTAAAATGCACCTTAAAATATATTAAAAATGAAATCCAGTGCATGTTTCTGAATTAAACTTTGTTTTGGCATGAAGCCAAAAAAGTCAGGCTGATAATACTTGCCAAAAATTATATTTATGAATTCATGATTATTTGTAAAATAAATTAATTGGTTAATATTTATCTTAAAATATAAAAGAGATGTACACTCACATGTGTTTAATGTGTAAAAAAAATATTTTATCACGTTTAACGTGATAAGTTACATCACATTACATTTTAAGAGTCATTAAATATATTTCTTGAAAATGCTTTAAAAGTAGAGGTCGACTGATAGATCGGCCAGACGATTAATCGGGCCGTTTTGTGGAATTTTTTACTTAATCGGATCGGTCGATTGTGCTGCAAATTAGGCTGATTTATAGGCAGGCACATCTGCGGGCAGCTAAGTGTTGTTGTGGGACGTTGTACCGGAGAATCTCTTTTCCTCAGAGGCTGCGTGAGACAGAGCAGCTCACACTCTGCAGCCGCACCTTGTTCACACAGCTTCAGCTAATGATAACAGGACAAAACAGACCATTTCAAACTACTTTTTACCCTATTAGAATTGATGCTGGAAAGTTATCATTTGCATGTTGAAGTAGAAACTCGTGCAATTCAGACAAAACTTCTGGGCTGACTAAAAAGTGCACATTAAAGGGTTAGTTCACCCAAAAATATTACTTGTTAAATGTTATTTACTCATCTTTCAAAGCATCCTAGGTGTATATGACTTTCTTCTTTCACACGAATACAGTTGGAGTTATATTAAAAATTATCCTGACTATTCCAAGCTTTATCGTTGCAGTCAGTGAGTGTTATAGCTGAGCAGTCCAAAAGTTGTCAAATAAAGTGCGTACATTCATAATAAAAAGGGGGATGAATACATGTTTTTGTAAGAAAGATATCCATATTTCAAACGTATTAAACAGTTTTTTCTCACTTCCAGTTTCTGTCATACGCAGAAGCCATTTCTACCAGCCACTCAGTGTTTTTACCAGTCACTTTCTTGTTTTTAACCGACAATGTGTAACTGCATGTGAAAATTAATGCTACAAGATCTACAATACTTAAGCAGTTTATTTAATCTCAAGTCTCATTTTCTCTTTCAGTGATGCTCAGATGTTGTCTATCTAGGCAGCTTACTAGGTTTTGAAACAGTCGACTCTTGCTGAAGTAACGTTAGCTCATTCTCTCAACTCTATAGCCCAACCGGATGATACACTGCACTCAACTTATTTAATGCACAGAAACATTTTTGCGTTATTGTAAACAGTTTCCGTACGCATTAATAATGTGGTGTTAAATTCCAAAGGAAAGGATTCACCAGTATAAGTGTTTTTTTTTTTTTTTTTGTGGTTGAGGGAACACGTGGGGAAACGTCCCTTGTTCAACACTGTATCACTGAAAGAAATCTCGGCTCGCAAACTTTTACGCCGTCGACAAACGAACGCACAGCATTTTTAATACATCGTTTTTACGTGTCTCATCATGCCAGAGCTGTCAAACATGTGTAATGATACAATGTTGTTTCTACAATCAAAAATGAACAGCGTAACAACTTACTAGCCACAGAGCTAACTTCTGAAAAAGTACTTGAAGACTGGAAATAAAATACATCCCCTGGACAGCAGTTATTAGACACGCGACCGATAATACTTTTTTTTTAGTTTGCTTATTATGCCATTAAAAATAAAAAAAAAGATAAACACACACTGTCCATATCATCTAAAATGTTGCAGAATGCTGGAGGAAAATGAACTTACCGGGGTTTGACAGAGACGTGACAGTATGCGGAAATTTGTGCGCGATAACAAATTTAACTCTTCACATGCTATAAAACGTACTGTAAATAACCAACAAATACCGTATTTTCTGGACTATAAGTCACACTTTTTTTCATAGCTTGGCTGGTCCTGCGACTTATAGTCAGGTGTGACTTATTTATCAAAATTAATTTGACATGAACCAAGAGAAATGAACTAAGAGAAATGAACCCAGAGAAAACATTACCGTCTCCAGCCACGAGAGGGCGCTCTATGCTGCTAAGTGCTCCTGTAGTCTACACTGAAAACATAGAGCGCCCTCTCATGGCTGGAGACGGTAATGTTTTCTCTTGGTGCTTGGTTCTAAATAAATGCGACTTATAGTCCAGTGTGACTTATATATGTTTTTTTCCTCATGACGTATTTTTGGACTGATGCGACTTATAATCAGGTGCGACTTATAGTCCGAACAATACGGTATATCACTCCGCCAGCGGCACTAACTTCAGCTGCAAACACCACACTGGAAACAACGCCGCCGTTTCGAGCCCGGTTTACACCGCCTTTCTCCGTGGAGCTGTTTCGGATGATATTACACTTTATTGTGTGTTGTACACACACCAGGAATGGAAATTAACTTGTTTGTCCACCGGCCGGGTGAAACAGTATGCTATTTTTATTTACCTGCCACAGTGGCCGGTTGGTGAAGCGAGTTTACCCGCCACAACGCAAAATCACAAGCATTTGGCTGGTGGCGGGTGCTAATTTCCATCCCTGTCTTGTACCCTGCAATAATCATTATACTCAAACTCTGCTTTTATGAGAAGGGAGGGAAAAAAAGAATATCGGCCAAGAGAATCGCCATCACATATCGGCCATCAGCTACCCTGATTTCTTAATATTGTCATCGGCCAGAGGGAAAAAAACATATTGGTCGACCTCTATATAAAAGTATTTCAAAACCATATGAACGACACATATTGAATATAAAGAGCACATTTTCAACAACCTGGCACATGTGTTTTCTAAAAGATTTCTTAAAGATTTTTCTTTGTCTTATCTTGACCCCCGTTCCTCACACAAATACACATCAGAAGACTTCAGAAGACTTGAAATACTGTACACAAATTGCAAGGACTACTTTTACAATGTTTTTATGGGGATTTTGTCAGTTCTTCAACCTGATCGCTGATAGCTATGTGTTTAAAATCAGCTGGAAGTCTGTTATCTCACACTCTTAAACATACTATATTTCTGTCCAGGCTCCTTTGTGTGCACTTGGAATACTACATCCTTTCATAAAAATGAAACCGTGGTAAACAACAGTAAATACATGACAAGTACCTCTGAAAACACTAGCGGCAGACGGGAGGAAAGCCATTTACATGAATTTGGTTGCTCAGTCTAACAAACACTGCTCTGAAAGGTGATTTATTTTTTCGGGAGGATATGCCTTCAGATAGCCAAATCATTACCTGTGGGACGTGTAAATCTCAAGAGTGGAGTTGAGTCAAAGCCAGACAGACAGTCCCACAGGTAAGATGACTCACGTAACACTTCAGTGTGCGAATGAATGTCAATATATAAAAATGTCAGTGGTTTCCAAATACAGCCCACCGATAGCTGTATAGCGTCCCATCTATAGCAGGTAAAGCAGTAGGTGTGAGATGTTGCGTTACAAGGTAATTGAATCAGGACCACCTGTTCTTCTCACTTTCGTAGTCACTAGACACTTCACATTATGTAAATAAACACAAACTACAGCACTTACACACACATACACACCCCTTTACACTAGACCATCTGCCTCGGTTTTGAATGAACCTTGCTGACCTTACCTCATGACATCACAGCAGAAACAAATCTTCTCCAAACCACACACACACACACACACACACACACACCTATTGTTTATTACAAAAGATAAATATTGTAACCTAACCCACACACTAAAATCTGCAGCATCTGTAGCATTTTACTTAATTTTTTATCTCTCTCTCTCTCTCTCTCTATACCTGGAGGTTGCCCTGTGATTTTTCCCATAATGAGAATAGGAGATATGACATGCAGTCAGAAGTGCATTGTGGGTACGTTTTGGAAAGATGATATTGTGAGTGTTTACATTTCTGTCAGGTATGTTGTGTGTCGCCAAAGAAAGTGGAATCAAACCACCCTGCTTTACCAGTGAACTGTGTATTAACACGCTTTGTGTTGTGCAAATCAAGCATAAACTCCTCTATCTCTACATTATGTAAACAGCATTCATACACCCATTGCCATAAGAAAGATATATAATGGATGCCAGAGGAATCGTCATAAGGTTTATCTCTGGGTTGTGATTGGCAACATCAAACCACTTTTCATTTAGAGTGTGTGGAATGCCAGATCGCTTCAGATTATGAAGGCTATATGTGTGTGTGTGTGTGTGTGTGTGTGTGTGTGAGTGATCGGAGCGCTGTGTGTGGTCTAGAGGAGAGGAATGCTTACTGCTGTACTATGTGACTGAAGGGCAATCCCTATCCACTCCTTCACTTCCAAGGACACCTGCATGACATTCCAGAGCACTTTGAACTGTGTGTCACTGCCAGAACTCTGTGTGTGTGTGTGTGTGTGTGTGTGTGTGTGTGTGTGCGTGCGTGATGTTCAAACAAAAAGTAATAGTCTTTTAAGCCAAGACCTGAGGCACGCGGCCACACCTCTGATCCAACCTTGCTCAGTTTTAAATTTCAAGATGCAAATAAATTTTACTGGCATGATGAAACCGGTTTAAAGTAGATTTAATGGTGCTTGTTAAGGCAAGCTTCACTATTAATAGTGAGCTTAGAGCTGAAGTTCAAAAAGAACTGTATATTTAAAAAGAGAGCTGAATACATGGTGGAAGCACTTTTTAGCAAATACTAAATATTTGTTCTCCTCCACCACTTAAAATTTAAAAGACGTGAATACACACATTTGAAAGGATGCAAACAAAAGTATGTTTAAATCAAATTGAGAGAAAATCATTGGATTTAAGCGCTTAACATGCTTTTTTTTCTGTTGATCAGTTTGTGTAAGGTCTTTGCCACCTCTTTCAATCTGAATTTAATTCAGATCAAGCTCAATCAGAACAACATGACAGTTGCATGACAGCTTTTCAGTCTGAGCAATCAATCTTTTTTTTTTACAAAAGGTTTATTATAAACAGTTTATTTTGAATGGATATAGACGTAAAAACCAAGTGGAATTGTGCAAAACTTCTTTTGTGTTCTGCAGAAAAAAGTAAGTCATGACGATCTATAAATGTTGACAATTTTATTACACTTCAAACATTTAAAGATTAGTTAGTTAGTTAGATTAATTAGGCTTAGTTCATTCACACCACTGGGAAAGTCAATAAACGTTTCCACAGGCAGCCATTCAATCACCTCCAGCCATTTGGACTGCTGCTGCTGCTGTGTGTGTGTGTGTGTGTGTGTGTGTGTGATTTCTGTAAAGGGCGGAGCCGTTTACAAGAACCAACCTGCCACCTGTAAAACAAATGGGTGGTAAGAGATGAAAAGTGAGTTTGGGAGTGTTGCTCGATGGCACACTGCTGCAGTTCACCTACTAACACAGAGAATACACTCACGGGCCAGAGCTCAACAAAAATGCCTTTTATACAGCAAAACCTCAGGATCAGATCATAAATGGCAAATCTAAAACAAATCTCATAAAAATGAAACCCTCACACTTTTCTTTTAAAACCTAATACAGAGACCCTTCAGAAAACCCCAAAGTGTGAGCGTGTGGTTATTCATTCTTTGTTAGCAAACTAATCTGGGCATATCTGAAATGCTGCACTGTTATACTTTTACAAAGAAAGAATGCAGCACTTAATGTTTCTCATGTTTGGAGAAGCACACTCTCCAGGCAGCAGCTGAACACATCAAAAAAAAAAAAACCAACAGATTTGATAAGACATTTAAAATTTGCATCAAAGTGTAAATAATTTCATATGTGATCATTTATATGTATATTATTATATTCATGTGTATTATACTGTTATAAATTGCTTTAAATAATTTAATATTGTTTTATTTAAACGTTCCTTGGGTGTTGTTATTATTAGTATTATTTTTTACTTTCAAAATAATTCATAATTTAATTAAAATTAAAATAATTACTTTTTACTGTCATCAAATAAAAAGTATGGATAATTTAATATTTAATCAATGTATTTTTTATTGATTTACTTACTAAATTTACATTATTATATTAGCTATGTATAGCTAAATATATTCAATTAATTAATATATAACAATAGTTTGTTATTAACCTGTCATCAAATGTTTTTGCAATGTTTTACTTTAACACACACACACACACACACACACACACACACACACACACACACACACACACACACACACACACACACACACACACACACACACACACACACACACACACACACACACACTTATTATTAAACTATTTTTAAAGAAAAGGTGTAAACATTTAATACAACCATGCTTTTTTTAAACCTGCTTTACTTTCCTAATTTGTACTCCATGGTATTATATTACCCATTTACCTGCACAATGTGTTTTGCAAACATGATTTCAAAGCTGAAATACTACACTGCTATAACACACCACCTGTAGATTATTATATTCATCATTAAGTCATTTGCACATTTATCACCATGTTCTTATACACTGTTTATATAACATACATAGCTGTATGTAATAGAAACATTATAGAGCAAGTTCATATGCTTGAAGGTGAGTAAATGAGGACAGAACTTGCTTTTATTTTTTGGGTAAACTACCCTTTTAAAGTATAACTGATGAATTTGCGTTAGAAGTATGAGTGATAATTAATGCCATCAGTTGTTCATTAAGGCCACTGACATATGAAACTTCTAGAAGCCTACGATGAATGCTACAAACTGACAAACTCTCTGGCCAATCCACTCTGGCGAATGTTAACACTTCATAGAGTTACACAAAATGACAGACAACATAAAATATGATAAAAATTGGGAGATTTTTCCCAGCTGTCCATCTCCAAATGTACAGCCAATGAGTCCACACCATGCCAGGAACTCTTCCCATCCTCCCGTCTCTTCCACGCACGCTCACCTGATACACAATTCACAAGATACTCTCTCAGAGACCTCCAGCCAGGTCTAAATATATCAGTGTTTGACCGTATCTGGTCAACAGTACGCTGCCAAAGCCTGTGATTCCTGGAGATGATGGACAACAGCATTTGCGATGCTCTGGAGCAAGATTTTCAGACATGAAAAGGCCATCATCTGTTTTCCATACCACATCTCTTATTGCATCACTCCACTGTGGTTTACATAGGACTGAAGGCACCATATGGACTGTATTTACATGCATTTGTGTGTTGAAGGATATGCAAATTAAGCCAGAATTACATCATACCATTGCAGAGCGTAAGATTATTCAGATTTATCTTAAGAAAACAACAAAAACAGATTGATCTTTTCTCTTTAATCTCACAGAATGAGCTTCACAATGATTGATTCTCCAGCCTTCTCATGCACATGTGCAAGTTCATGTGCACTAAACAGATCGCTCTAGAAACACAGAGGTCATCATGAAGGTTAATTAGCGCCTGTATGATGAAGAGGGCCAGGTGTGAACTCTCTGTGCTGACTTATAGCACATCTGCCTCCAGCTGGGGAGCTCAGAGGGTAACGTACTTCAGGAAACTTCCTCTCTCTCTCTCTCTCTCTGCTTATTCAGTAGGTGAAATACAATCTTGTGTGTCCTTATCAGCCCGGCTTGATCAAAAAAAGAAAGCCCACCTGCTGTTGCCATTCATCGTTTATGCATCCTAGTCATTCAGTGTATCAGTCTGTTATATCTGTGTGTGTGGACTGGCAAAGGTCATGATATTCATAATAAATCTTTTTTTTTTTTTAATGCATGATTACATGAGCTGGAGGCATCATGATGTGTTGACATTAAACTTCATTGCATATCTATATATATATCTATATATCTATATCTATATATCTATATCTATATATCTATATAGATATATATATCTATATATATATATATATCTCTGATTATAAAGTTAATTTTCATTGTTTTATGCTGTTAAGGATGAAAAAGAAAATTGACAAATTTTGCAAATTTGTTAAATAATAATAATTTAAATTATACTTATTAAATGTGATTTCAATAAATCTCAGAATATTACACTTTATAGTGTTGTGATCACTAAATTCACTTGTGGCATTTAAAATGACTGATCGTAGTTTTATATTTTTCTGTTAGACAAAAAAAATTAAAAGTTTATTAGCCCATAACAGGGAAAAAATATCTACTTAGAATTTTATATCAGCAAAAATTACCAACCAGTTTTAGCCAATTAACATCCATACATTTTCCAGTCAAGCTGAATGTCTGCATATATATATATATATATATATATATATATATATATATATATATATATATATATATATATATATATATATATATATATATATTTTTTTTTTTTTTTTTTAAATATATAAACCACTTTATAAAGATTGCCGGGGAGGATTTTAAATTGTTTGTCAGGAACAAATCCTTGAAATTAAGAGATAAAAATATACATGTGTGTGTACAAAATAATTACTTACTAAAAAAAATTAAATAATGGAAATCCAGGATATTATCCATTCATTTTAAAGACATTAACCATAAACACAATGCAATAAAGTGCAAAACTCAAAATACAGGTAAAACACCAATAAGAACCAATATAGAGAATAAATTCATATTAAAACAGTTGAGCCCTATTTTTACAGATTGCTTTTTTTCTCCAAGATATATAATCCATAAAACCTACTAGACTCAATAGAAATGTGACTGTTTAACAGCTTGTATAACATTTTCATGCAAGCGTAAAAGACCTGTGAAAGTAAAACAGTTCTCCTCATCATAAGAGCAAAAACACATTGACAGAAGAGAGAAGGGCCTCATTGAAGGACCACCGACTAGCATCCAACCTGGACAACAGTTCAAGCCTGCATGCTGAGAGAGAGATGGGAAGAAAACAGAAGAAACACAGCTGAACATCTCTCTGCAGGGGGCTGTTTAAAGCAGGAAAGAGGATGAAAAACCAGAGCAGATTGTGACTAACTCTTCTAGACAAAATGTGTTTCCTCTAGATGAGCCTAAACTGCTGATGGTGTGGCCTCATAGAGGATGAGGTGCAATACAAGAGTTTGAAGATGAAAGGAGAAGTAGGACGTTGAACAGAGAGCGTGTGCGGAGCATAAACCGAGTGAGAGAGAGAGAGAAACATCGTGAAGAATGTGAAACAGAGATATAGAGTCTGGCCTGAAGTTCAGGAGGACGTCTAGATCTTGCCAGAACATTCAGTCATTCCTGGCTGCAGAAGTACAGCCGTGCCTTCGGATGATTTGTTTAAGTCTAGCCATTTTCTCACACTCATCACTCTTAAGCCTGAATCCATCAAAGAGAAAGCGGACGAAAAAACGCAACAGGTCACAGCAGTTCATTCCAGTCATGATTTAATCATGAGGGGACTTTGGGTGGGTTTCAGCAGGGCAGATATACGATGGATTACCACACCGCTGCTCCAACTCCCATCTGAGCACAGCTAGCAAAATAACTATTCATTACCAAACCAGTATGTTTAGAGCCCGGCGTGCTTTGATTTAAAGAGAAAGCTCATCCGGAAATTAAACTTCGGTCAGCATTTCCCCTCATCTCGTTCTACACCTGCCGTTCTTTCTTCTCTGCAACACAGAAAGAAGATGAAGCTGCTGTTTTCCATACACTGAACATTCCTACATGACTCTTTTCAAGCCAAAGTCAATGACATGGTCAGATCACAGAGGTTGTGATTAAATGAAATAAATATTCACTCTGCCAGTTTCAGAATAAAGCGCAGCACTGTGTTATTTTCATGCATAAAACTTATGATCCAGTTTGTTTCAGAGACGATGAAACATCATATAATAAGCTGTACATGTGTAAATGAACACAGTGCCGCTCTTCACTCTGAAACTGGAGGTGCATGTATTATTTGCCGCTTGTTGGTTTAATGTTTAAAAGTTTTTATTAAATACTCTGTTCATAGAGTTTATATTATTGCAATATAAGTTTTATTTTAACATTTTAATAATAAAATCACAATAATAATAATAAAAAAAAAAACTTTTCAGTCACGTTGAATGGGTCAAAACAGTGGGAATGTGCCATGAAAAGAAATTTTTATTCTTATTTTTTCTTTTACTTTATGCTTACTAAAAGCAATTTAAACCAAGTGCAAACAACCATATTTTTCAGGTTTTTCCCAAATTGTTTAACTCCAAAAAGATGGTTTGCAAAACCTCATTAGTCAGCATTTTAAAATGTGTTTTTATTTTCTATGCAGATGCCTTTTCCAACAAAATCACCCGAAACACTTCAGAATAATTTTTTTTTTTTTTTTTTTACATTAAGTGGTAAATTTTACCAGATAAAAAACATGTGTGCACGTGTGCATATAAGTTCTGCTTTTTTTTCATGAGTTCAAAAAGTTCCATACAGTATTCCTTTAGTTTGTCCATCCAGGCCTTGCAAATTAAACGCCTCATTTAATACAGTCTTAATCTGATCTGAGGTTTAAAATACCTCGTAATGACTCTGGGATTAGAAAGGATGGGTTGTCCAGGCCTACAGTCTAGACCACTAAACTACATTAAATGCAAAGTGATGCTTCTTCCTCCAAGACAATATTTATAGAACACTTTCTATAACAGGTACATGTTCACACACACACACACACACAGTCTAATTTACAAGGAAAAACATACAATGCGTTCACCCCAATTTCCAGCGACCACGACCTGCCAAGTACAGGTCAGTCCAGAAAAACACAGCATTCAGATCCACTAAACGATCTCACAGGCCGCTTTAGACACGCTCTCACATAACAGAGATGGGAATTACATATGCATGTCTGGAAAAGCCTTGGATGGAAAAAGGGGCAAAAGGGGAAAAGAAAGACCAAAGGAAGAAATACTGTAAAATAAGTGAAACAGAGAACATAAAAGTATGTGTGTGTGTGTGTGCGTGTGCATCAGTCATTGTTTTCATAAAAGGATTAAGCATTTCTTACATCAATTTCTGCTGCATTTAAAAATGTATGCATTAAAATAATTAAACTAGATATCTTAAAATGAATGAATAAGTATAGTATAATGAGCTTGATTCTTCGAACAGAACAGATCGAACAGATTTGATGAAATTTATCATTATATAATTTGCTAACAAATGGATCTTCTAGTGAATGGGTGCCATCAGATTAAGAGTCTAACCAGCTGATAAAAACAGAAACAAATCCATTATTTTTAACAGGTAAATATGAGATCTCTATGCAGTGGAGAAGTCATCTAGTCTGAATCAGGAGAGATATATGCACAAATCAAGCACAGTTTACAAATGGTTCAAAACACTTTTGATGTAAGAGGACAAAAGAGGATGGACTTTTTCAATCGAGGATTATGGATTATGGATTGCTATTTTAGCTAGAAGCGATGATTTAAAGTCAAAATGCATTAATGATAGATTTGTTTCTTACAGACACACAACTCTAATTCTGATGGCACCAATTCACTGCAGAATCAATTGGTGCTCAGATAATGTAAAGTAAGAATTTCTCCAAATCGGTTCCCATGAAGAAACAAACTCATCTACATCTTGGATGGTTCATTTTTTCCTGAACTGTCCTTTAAATAGCAAGCACTTACATCAATACTAACTGTGAAAGAGTAAATGTCCCCCTTCAATTCTTCCAGCTCTGCATGAAGGATGTCTTTTCGTCAGTTTTTCCTCACAATCTAAACTCAGACAGACAGGCACAAGCAAGCACATTTGGAGAGAGATGATGGTGACTTCTAGAACAGATCTTCTGCGATAGAATATGAAACGGTGAGTCAGATCCCATCAGCACGGCCCCAGAGGAAGGGCCCACTTCATCTGTTTTGCTGCCGGCTTGAGTTTCACCAGAGAGCTTCACACCACGCACACAGTAACTGATAGGATGATCTAAAACCGACAGCCACCCACTCCTGTCTTCCTTTCCTAATTTGAAACAGCAGCTGGATTAACAATCTTGGTGAAATAACGGTAAACTCCCACAGAGTTACAGCAGGCCAGTATGGCTTGAAATTGGATATACCTGAATCTGGCAGTACCACTGATGCATGTTCACCCAAATACACTAACGACATGCAATTTCAGTCGTTCAGTTTTTATATCCACTCAATTAACGAGAGCTGAGTCATACTCAAGCAATTAGCTGGTTGCTATTGGTAATGTGGCCTCGCTCATAATTAAAGGAATTAGCATTCCAACATTAGTGTGTGTGCTAGCCACACTCCCTGACCGCGGACAATGGTAGTGTTTGTGGAAATGGCCTGGTTCCCATTCACTGTTAATGAGTGAGATGCCTGATTAGGGATCTCAGAACAGCACAGATCCACATTCCTGCCCCGAAAGGTTAAAGGGTAATGCATGGGGCAGTAGCATTTTACTTCAACGATTTCTGTTGCAAAATTCAGTGGTAACTGATAGACAGCAAACTCCGGCCATCCAAGACGTAGTTACCTTTTTTATTGAGTAGAACAGGAAAGATTGTTAGCTGAAACTGTGGTCCTTCTTGATTTATAAAATGCAAGTCAGCAGCTGAAAGTTCTTGAGAATATAAAAAGCACAAATAGGAACACAAAATGTATACCTCTGGCCCCTGACAATATTTTGAGGTCTTATGAAGGCAAAGGATCGGTTTGTGCAAGAAGCTGAACATGATCACGATTTACCAGGACTTTTTAGAATTCTGCACATTTCTAGGCAATTACCATTCCTGATGCTTTCAGGGTTTCCGTGATGGTGGAAAGAGATTGTTGACTCAGGAATACGGTTGGCTTTTTCAGATTTCAAAATTCAATTTAAATACACAAGCTCTTGATACGTATTGATTCCAATTTTGAAAATATAGTGCATATATTTAGCTAATGTTACAGTCATGGACTTCTGTTCCTTTGTGTTACCCCTATTTGGTTTAGTTAATTGATTACTCCCCACCTGTTCCCATTTTTTTCATTACTTTCATTGTTTAAATACAACACAAGGCTGTTTAGCTCCAGTTTGTCTGCTATCGTTTGATGTGATGATACTAGCTGACTACTGCACTATGGAAAGTAAAGCAACATTAACTGAAATATTGTTTACAAGCCGTTTCATTGACGTTGAAACATCAGAAAATGTTGCAAGCTGAATTCAAATCTGAATTGCTCAAATATGCACCATGGCGTAAGGTGTCAAAAAACATGCTTAGGCCACAGCTTCAATATTGCAGCATTAATGGCTACTTTTACACATGGCTTAGAATTCCAGACTGAATGTAATCCAAAATATAACAGATGAAGTAGACCTAGATTTAGACCCACTAAAGGACAGGAAATGTTGGCATTAACGTCCTTTAATTATATTTTAAAATGATGTTTTAGTAAAAGCACCCACTGAGCTATTTGTGGGACTGTGGCCTACACCTTTGTCTTTTTTCGACTCAATCCACACCTCTCCACTGCTCCGACAGAGACAGGCAGGAAGGAAGAGCACAGGGCAGACGTGTCCTCCATCCTCCACCGCTGAGCCCAACAGTTCAGACACAAGCTGAGGTCACCTGAGACCATTTCAACTCTGACACAATCAGAAAGGAAAAACCTCAAGAAGAAATAGGGAGAAAAAAAGACACAAAAGGTGGATGTGCACCCGTTCAACACGTACCAGCCAAGAATGTTGGTAGCCAAACAAGTTTCTTTTTTTTCTTACTATGGAAGTCAATAGGGGCCATTAACTGTTTGGTTAACAAACACTTAAAAACTAATAAAGTTACTAAAATTACTAACTAATAAAGTAACTAAATAAATAAAACAATTTTTAATAATAAAAAAATTTATATATATATATATATATATATATTTTTTTTTAATGCAATTTCAGTTTTTTTTTGTGTGTATTTTTTAAGCAAGAAACACATTCTTTGTGTTATTAAACTGCACCAAGGGATGAGAAGAGTAACCTAATTAATTTGCTTTAAGAGCTCGTTCCCATGACTTCCTCTATGACTTCATTCATATAATCAGTGACATATTTACTCAGCAAACAGTGCAGCACAATACCTTACATATTAACATTTCTCCAGACCTTCAGCTGCCAATCACAACATCTGTCCATCAACCAGCCAACGGTTGTCAAGGGAATTTCAGCTGCCCCATTCTTAGTGATTAGAAGAGCAGGATATTGAAGGTGAATGAAAAGTGAAGCTTTCTACTGACTAGTTAAAGAGCTTTCATCCAGAACTAAGTGCAACTTGTCGGATCACTGTGTGACTGCATTCTCTGGTGATATTTAAATATGAAAATCTTCACAAAGTGAAAGATTCAACTAAAATCAAGCAAATTCCTTCATCTCAACACACATTGGGGATTGCCTGGCCCACAGTTCTCTCAGGTCGTAAGCACTCTTATCATGTAGATGAGGAACTTCAGCGTGGAGCGGCTGGCCGGGTGTCAGAGGTGGACCAGAGGACAAGTGTGAGGGTTTCAGAGGGGTCCGGCTGATTCCGAAAAGTGCATTAGCACAGATGGGGAATGTCTTGTGTTCATTAGGGAATACTGACGAAAGCACACTCAATTTCTGTCTCATTAAATTAAGCTTTCCAACAGGGATTTAACTGGGACTTAAAAGACTAAAGCACAGAGATGAGACCTCCAGGGCAGGAGTGTGTGTGTGCGTGTGTGTGTGTGTTGTGTCCTTGTCCCCCTGTTGTATTTCCCCAAGCGACTACAGCCTCACTCATCCGAGGTAAAGAGCATGTGTTGAGCTTCCTTCAACTAAAAAAAAAAGAGAGACTTGGTGTTACAGATTGGTATGTACATTACAGGCTCTCCTGAAACATAAAGACCACTGAGAACTGAAAGGCAAGTGTTTTTGGTATTTTTGAGTAAAGCAAAACACCTTACAAAACAGCAAAAAGAAAAGAAAAAAAAAAGTTTGTCTGATAAAATGACATCGTGCAGCTCTACTGTCTTTAAATTAAATTGGACGAATTCATTCAATATTGCAAATTTGTAAAATAATGACAATTTCTTTTCAAATCAAATGGTAAAATTAATTTGATGTCGCCAATCTGTAAAGTAGGCTAGTTTTCTATTTTTAAATAAAGTCAAAATACAATATACAAAATACAAATTCATTCAATATCACCAATTCATAAAATAGGTACGTTTTCTCTCTTTAAAACAGACTGTTAGTGTTGTCACGATACCAAAATGTCAATATTCGGTACCAATACCAGTGAAAATCCATGGTTCTTCTCGGTACCAATTTTGGTACCAAAGCAAAACACAAAAATATACTAATTAAAAAACACACACACACACACTTTTTATCACTAAAAACAAAACCAATGCCATTCTTTATTCTTATTTACAATTGTGTTTAAAGTTTTTCTACAAGTAATATAATTATGAAAAACAGTAAACAGGTTTCACCCAAATTTAATTTGTCTTTTAATTAATGAAATTTAAACACATTTTATTTTTGGTAAATAAAGGGGATTTGCTATTAAAATTAAAACAAGGAAGAAATATTGTTTGATTCATTTCTTTCAAAAATAACATGGTTTTTTTTCAACAGTAGTAGCAGTATCACATACATTCTACTAAATAATAGTAATATTTCTAGCACAATGCCTTTATGTAAAAATTAACTTTTATTTTGACTAGTTGCCGTGAATACCTTTAAATTGACACTGGTTTTACTGAAATGAAACGGTAAAATGCTTGTGAAGTGACTCAGAACAGTTCTGGTGATGTAGTTTATGTATTTATGTCCTCATTGAGACGGCAGATGCTGAAATTACTGCAAGCGTCACGCGCTTCAGTCCATGTAGTAAACAAACCATTCATTCATTCACACAGAGACATGCAGAACATGCAGGATTCATATTTCAACCAACTTTTGCGGCTTCACATTTACAGATACTGGTCCATATGGAGATTTGATTTAGATAATTTATGCTAACTTTGACAAATTCCGTGACAGTCCAAATTAAAATGTAAGTTTCATTTTCATTCTGCTTCGTGGAAATCATATCGCTGTATGCATCAAGAACCGGGTTGACCGGGTCCTCTGTACCACCAGTACTTAAAGAAACCTGGTACCGTGACATTTTCATTTTTTTTAGTACCGACCTGGTACCGAAGTACCAGGTCTTTTGACAACACTACACATTGTACAAATTTATTCGATACTGACAGTTTGTAAAGTAGTTCTTTCTTTTTAAATCAAATCATACAAATTATTTTTGAAACGCCAATTCGTAATCTAGTTGTTTTTCACTTTAAATCGAATCGTGCAAATTCATTCAATATTGCCAATTTGTGATTGTGAAATCAAATTGTACAAATTCAATATCACCAATTCATAAAAAAGTTACTTTTATCTTTTTAAATTAAGTCATATAAATTCATTTGATAATGCCAATTTTTTTCACTTTCCAATTAAATTGTACGAATTCATTCAATATCACCACTTTGTAAAATAGTTATGTTATCACGCCAATGTGTGTCCGTTTTTAAGAGAGTTTCAGCAGTCCCCATCTGACTAGTAAAGAAAACCCCACCTTGCTAGAGGGAGAGCGGGTTAGGTTTTGAGCGCTGTCTGGCTCAGTTTCCTATCATCTCAGTGGGGGTTGTGAGTTATTTTCAGACAGCTGCAGACATGCCCTACTGTGCACTTAATGACTGCCACTCCAGGCTAAACGCTTTTACTTTAGCTCTATAGGGTTAATATTCAGCAGATACCCATCTACTCTGGGAATGCTGCTTTAAAATATGACTCAGTTTAGTGTGACAGTGAAGCCATCCACACACACACACACACACAGACTGTATGGGGTAATGTGTGTTAGCGTTGTTTGTGAAGTGAACCTCAACAGACCTCTTCATTAATTTACAATGGCTATTAAAATGATTTACAAAGAGTCTTTTATGACTAATGTGTTCGACAGCATGCTGTAAAAAACACAGAATGGTTTGCAGACACTCATACCAGAGCAGAGATCTGTGCTGGATGAAGCTGTTATCTAGTATGGCTTATAAATCCAAAACTGCTGTCAGCACACACATACAGGTCTATACACACTATGATCTAGTGTTATTAATGTTAACTAAAACTAAAATGATTACAAATATTTTGTGTTGTTTTTGAATAAAGCTAAAAAAATGATAAATGTTAAATTAAGAAATAATTTTGATATGGTGCATCTGCAGTAAAAGAAGTTAGTACAAAAATTACTTAAAATAAAACGGAAAAAAATAAATACAAATATTTATTAATATAATTTGCGGAAATGTTGTGCCCCTTTGAAACCCTACTTAATTTTTACTGTTAAATAAAATACAATACTAAACATATAATGTAAAACATAGAAAATATAAATATAATTTAATATAATTGCATGGACTCAATGAGGCTAAATGGTTGCGCAAAGACTGAAATGAGAATGATTCTTATTAAAACAATAAGCCAAATCAAACAAATTCGAATGAAATCAATCATCATCATCATCATTACACAATAGAATTTGCCTGATATGGTCATGTAGGCCAAAGATTTGCTCTGAACATTGAGAAACACACCTTTCCAATTCTCTGGAAGAATCAGGAAGGTCCCATGAACAGTTGAAAGTCTTCTAAAACTCTTCTGGGAAGAGTTCCCTAAACTGGCCGACAGGAAGACGGCATGGGGAGAGACAGCTTTGTGTTGAGTTTAGGCCTCTCTCCAGAATGAAAGAGGCCAAGATATATCATCTCACACAGAAACCCTACAGTTACAGCTGAGCCAAATTTGCATTGAAATAACACCCACAAACTCATTTTCCATCTGATCTGGCCCATACCTATCACAAATGGCCATTTAATTTCAACAATCTTTCTGCCATTCCATATTAAGTCCTAAAACATGGAACAATGAACATGACCAACATCTGTTCAAAAGATTTACTCATAAACTTCAACTTCATACAGACTCTGCTTATTTATAAATATAGACTGCATTAAAAAAAACACTTAGAGGTCAGAACCAGATAAAAATCTTGATGTTTCCATCAGGGACAAAGCATTTGTTTTGGGTTTCTCAAATGTTTTTTAGCAGTGCCAAGCCAATTTGTAATTTCATCCAAGAAGATCCAAAAAGCAACTAGTAATTAAGGCTTTACCGCAAACCAATAAGAGCTACACCATTCCTTTCAAGCAACTACAAAGTTAGTTAAACGTCTCTATAGAAACACAGAGCCAATAGGGTAAGACAGTTGTCCAGCATGTGTTTCTTGGTAATGGAAAACAGGAAGCAGGGGATGTTTTTATGTGGCACATAACATAAACAAATGCATTTATTTACAAGTGATCCTATCAAAATTAACACAGCAACCACAAACACATCTCAGATGAACATATGGATAAGGTCACATTGCAGAATAAAACAGATCGTGCAAGTTGAAGTTTTGAAGTTGGAGGAGAAAATGAGATGGAGTTTTTCACTTAACTCCACCTTTTTAAACCAAAGCACATAGAAACCGCATTGAAACCGCAATTTGGACCTTCAACCTAATGATCCCCACTGAAGTCCACTTTATGGAGAAAAATCCTGAAATGTTTTCCTCAAAAACCTTAAGTTCTTAGCAACTGAAAAAAGACATTAACATCTTGGATGACATGAGGGAGAGTAAACTATCAGACATTTTTATTCTGGAAGTGAACGAATCGTTTAATCATTCCAACTGCAAATTTAAAGTAGTAGTTATTAAAACGTTCATTTTCAGACATTTAACATCAAACACTGATAAGATTTGAAAGCAGACGTGCATATTTTGAGCAAATAATATCTTGAATTTTTTTGCTGTGTCCCAATTCAGAGGCTAAACACTTCAAAGGACTAAATAAAACAAAATAAATAATCTATTAAAATAATGCAAAATTTAACTAAAATTTAACTGTCTAAAATCTAATCTAAAAAATCTTCAGAAATTCATGTACACTGAAAATCAGTACACTTAAAAGTGCAATCTGGCATTTTACTCTTAAAAATAAATCAATTAATAAATAAAATATTTTTAAAAAATGTCCTGCTGTCACAATCGCGCAACGAAATTTGGGAGAATCCGGGCCACAAACATCCATTTGCGGTGTCCCTCATGTTCCAGAATACACAGACCTCATTTCAAGAAGCCTGCTTGAGAAATGAAGTCTGCTTGAGAAGACTTGGAATATTGTACATAAGCTCCATGGACTACTTTTGTGTTGCTTGTTTTGTCATTTTTGAAAGCCAAGCAGCCATCATCCTCAATCACTTTATCTGGAAAACAGCAGCTTGGGCATTCTTCAAAATTACTGCTTTTGTGTTTTAAAGAAAAAAAAAAACACATTTGGGTTTAGAACAAATTGGGAGTAAGAAAATGATGGCATGATTTATATTTTAGCTAAACCATTCCTTTGGCTCACTAATTCATAAATAATTCATGCATGGACAACTAAGTGTGCAAGCAATTGGGACACATTATTAAACTTTCAGTGTCCAGTCTAATAGTAACTCCATATGGCTTTGTGAATATTTCAATAGCTCAGAAAAGCTGTCAGTGTTTATTCTGGCTTCAGAGAAGGTCTTCTGAGAATGCAAAGGGATATGGCATTGCAACATGATTAATAAAACATGTCAAATCCACCCTATTAACTCCATTAAGGCTGACACCTGGAAGATGACACTGGACCAGCCTGCCATGGCCGCATTGCATCTGTTCATCAATCTGCCCCACTAATCAACCCATCACTACATCACAACATCTAATATAGATCACAGACGCTTCTGACATAATATAGTTGAGGTGTCTATATTTTACTCAATTTAGGGTCACTTTCCTTCAATGTATTTTGATGGGCACCTAATGCAATCCATTCAATGAAATCGGTGTTGGCCAATTTTTCCTTTTTCTTTTATTAAAAGTTAAATATTTTGTCAGACAATGAATAACTTCAAGTGTTAATGAACTGCATTGCGTCATCTAAAGCAAAATGCAAACAAAATAAATGTTGAAAAAGTAACCAGGTGAAATGTCAGATCAGTACAAAGTGTGTTTTATGCTGATAATATGCAACTGAATGCTGATATTTTTGATGGCTATTTAAAATCACCCACTACTGATAAAGATAATGTAAGATAAAATAGTGCTGGGCGGTTTGACCAAAAATTTATATACCGTTTTTTTTTTTCAAAATTATACCGGTTTTCCGGTTTATGACGTTTTTTTTTTTTTTCATGCATAATCAGGTGTACAATGCATTTTCTGCTGGTTGATATTCCAAGAAGTGCTTGCGGCTAAGGTGCTGGAGCAAATTGCTTGTGTTGCCGCCTTTGGCGACAATTTTAGCCTGACAGCACTTGCATAAAATGGATATTATATATGCATAATCTGCCTGTGGTGCATATGCAGTCCGCAGCACGGACTCATTGTGCTTTCACACAGGACGTGTTTGCAGTCCGCTACTGATCCACGTCGGTTTAGTCCACAAACACAACATTTGTTCATTGTTTTGATTTCATATCATGTAAAAAAAAAAAAATATATATATATATCAGCATCGTAAGTCTTTTATCACAGAACAGTAACAATCTTTCATATAGACATTAGTTTAAACTCAAATATAAACGCATTATTCATGCATTTTACTTCTAGGTTTGTATAATAAGCTGCTCAAGCAAGCAGCAAAACATTAAAACAATAATTAGCCTACTTTTCTTGTTAAAATATTTAAAATTAAAACACCACAGACAGAAACAGTCTCGTGCATTTTGCGTTTAAATCTTTATCACAAGCAATCCCACGGGTCTTAATGAACTTTGTTTTTCTGCTTCCATAAAAGTGAACATATATATTGTTTTCCTTGTTTATCTAAAAGTGCTCTTTTTCTTGTTTTAAACCTAGCCAAAAACCCATGTGACGGCGTTTCCATGTCAATCCATGCAGAGGCGGCCTTACCTATGTTTCACCCGTTTCAATTGAAACGGGCCCCGCCCTCCAAGGGGGCCCCCAACAGAACAGGAAAATCCCATTCATTTTCTCCCTAGGATATTGATTTTCAGACATAATGTCTAAAGTGGTCTCCAACACGTCGCTCGCGAGAGTAGCTCATAACCTGATTGGAGGTAGCTCGAGGGCCGTTCAATATCGCGTCTTTTGCACGCTCAAGTTCATTATTTCAAATAATTGAAGCGACGCGCTCATTTTTTTCCAGGCGCAACAAGTCAACATGAAGGATGGGGGTGCACCCAAACTACGGGTGTTTTTTCTAAATAAATCTTCTAGCAGAGCTACAGCAAAGCGTTTTTCGGTGGTGGAAATCCATTAGCTATTAAAACTTCTCTGTCGTTGTGGAGAGCGCATGGTGCATAGCAACGACAGACGCCACGGGAACCGAATTTTACTATTAATAATAAAAGATAAGCTAATAATGTGCATTGTAAATGTCAGTATTTTGTCTTTTTTTGAATCATTCTTTCTATAAAAATGATTTAAAGGCTGAAATATGCGAGGTTTATCTTTTTATAAAAACTTTTTTGTCAAAACTTTATTTGAACGTGTACATGTTAGATAACATGTTGCAAGACACTCCTTTCAAATTTGGCCATTGATGGTGAATTGATTTTATTGTGTAGTATTAGTACTTTTTGAACAGGATTATGTGATAACCATGCTCATTTTGGTCACTATAATCATGAAATTACATTTTCATACCACTTTATCTCTAGTTATGATGCACTATAAAATCAACAATAATTATGTGTTTTTACAGTATAATATTTTGATATATATTACCTATGTCAATTAAGGGGGACATATATAGGCCTACAATAACTCTTTTAGGTCTAAAACAGTTAGCATAGTTGTTAATATGAGAGTTATGAGACATTATTTAAGAGATTTAATTATTGCATGAATAGCTCTCGGCCACTTTCATTTTTAAAAAGTAGCTCTCAAATGATCTTCTAAAATGAGTGAGCCACAAATCCGTGAGTACATTTTAGAAACCCGTGGGAACGGATTGCGAAAGCGTGGGCACGGTTTATGAATTCGTGGGTACAGATTTCAGAAACTGCAGGCACTGTTTACAAATCTGAGAGCGCGGGTTAGAAACTCGTGGGTACGGTTTATTAATCCGTGTGCACGATTTGTTAAACCGAGGGAACAGTTTGAGAATTCGTGAGTACGGTTTAGGGCGCACGGATTGCCAATACCGTCGTCACGGATTTTTTAAAAATTATTTTTACTTACACAGGTGACTTCCCGGGCTCCGTAATATGGCAAGTTGAGGGGATGTTTGAGCTGTTTTTTTTTTTTTTTAAGTCAGCCCAGACAGCTGAAAATATAGCTACTGCGCAAATCAAATAAGCAGTGATGTTGCCCTGCGTGAAAGGGCGAGGCTTATTCCAACGTAAAACGCTGTATTGTATATAGTTTGTATAAAGCTGCCTTTTAATGAAGCTGAAAGTGCGAGTAATAAAATAATATGATGCAAACCAACAGGAATCCTTGCTTTTTCTGCTCTATTATGTTTACATTTTATGTGGGCAGGGCCCCATATTAGTTATTGAAACGGGCCCCCAGATGCTTAAGGCGCCCCTGAATCCATGTTAATTTTTCCCGCGAACAATGCGCATTCACTTTAATTCAGCGCCTGCAGCACAGCAAAAATAGACTCAGTACGTTAACAATCGCTGCACTGCTGCAGAGCACCGCTCCTTGAACGCACTTACGGACTGCAACCTCGTGCAGCTGGAATCCGTTAATACGACAGTGTGAAACAGGCGTTATAACGTAACACCAGAGCACTGCTGTGTTTACCCTCACCACGACTCGCAGTCGCTGCTTAGAAGTGCAACATTGTAAAGGGTCCGTCTGAAACCGTGTCTCGCGGCCGCGGCGAAGCATAACGTTCGTTCCAAACGTTGAGTAATTAAATACACCGGTATGGCAGTATATTCAAAATTAACATCGTAACAAAAATATACACCGGTTTTCGGTATGAACCGGTTTACCGCCCAGCACTAAGATAAAATGATAAAAAGACAACACATGTGCTTGTATATCATGTATTTTTTAATCTATGGATATGTAAATGGATGCAATAAAGGAAGGTTACAAGGGAAAGAAAATAGTAACAAGGTTAATATATATATTATGGGTGTAACGGTACATGTATTCGTACCGGACCGTTTCGGTACAGGGCTTTCAGAACGATGCACGTGTGTACCGAATGACCAAATGCAATATTTTGTTTGTGGAATATAGGTACATTTTCGTGTTTCCACACGAACATATTAAGTGGCGGAAGTCTCCGCGTTCAGTGCAAATCCCGCCCTGCAGCTGATTCTAAGGCCGGTGACACACTGGCTGCGCGGCGTTTCTGCTGCGTGTCAGTTGCGTGACGGCTGCTTTGCGTTTTCTGTGTCTTTACACACCAGAATCGTGCCTGACGCGGCGCTGGCGGCGCTGACGCTGCTGCTGCTACTGTAGGTGACATAGAGGGAGACCACCGACAGACCGATCTTGTCTTCACGACAACAATATCTATACTTCATGTTTAGCATAGATATAAAGCCTACTGATAAAGGACACCGTCAACAGTATTGACGGCAAAATAGACTATGTTTGACAGGTGCAATATGCCAGTGTGTCACCGGCCTAAGGTCTTCAAAAGGCATCACGCGAGTGTGAACATCACTACAACTAGGAAAAAAACGATTGTAATTCAAACGCAGCTCCCATCGGCATTTAAACAGACTTTACACTTTGGAAAAGTTATATATATTTTTTAAATATGAGCAGGCCTACAAGCTGGGATTGGTAATGCTGCACTGTAATCATAGTTATTTATTTATATTTTTCATTATATTTTATTATATGATATTGGTTTGAGACTGAAGAGTATTTTATTTAGTGTCTTTACACACCAGAATGGTGCCTGAAGCGGCTGCTGAAATTATTGAAATACACTGTTTTAGATTTTTTTTTATTGTATTGGTTTAATTGTAGCACCATGTTTATTAGGATTAATCTCCAATCTGTCTACAATATAGTGCTATCCAATAACTGCACTCAGACCCATGACTTGTTTAGGCTATGATCAGAACAAAACAGTTATTTTTGAATAATTGACTCTGGGCTTGGGATATTTCTTTATTTGAATGACTGAAGTTTGATTTAACAACAAATCGAAATACAAAAAAAAAAAATATTATAAAGATTTTCTTAAAGGCTAATAATATTAATACTATTACTATTACTACTACTATTACTACTACTACTACTACTAATAATAATAATAATAATCATTAAGTAGTATTTCGTTCTGTTTGGCAAATGGGCAAACTGAAATTAAACTAGATTTTTCGTATTTTTTGTTCGTGCAAAAATAGCTTGTTATTTGTGCGTGGGCGGCCCTAAAAATGCCCGGATTATTACACTATAAATATTATTTTTCTTACAAAAATGCATCAATTTGCTAAAGGAGGACTTTGTTCACCCCCCCGCATGTGTTAGACCCTTTTTTTATTAAGGATGGGCACTTTTTATTTTCTTTAGTATTCTAATTTATTGGATTTGTTAAATGTGAACCAAAATCATCACAATTAAAAGAACCAAACAATTAAACTACTTCAGTCTGTGTGCAATGAATTTATTTAATACATGAGTTTGAGTTGAACTTTTCCATGACATTCTAATGTATTGAGATGCACCTGTATATATACAAAAAAATCTGCTAAAAGTAAATAATAATAATAATAATAATAATAATAATAATAATAATGTAAAACAGAGCAAAAAGGCAACATGGACAATGAAAAACAATTTAATTAAATAAAAACAAACAACTACAAAAATAAAAAACACTCTTAGATTTTTGTAAACAAATTGCCTACAATAGAACATACTAAAAGTTGCTGTCAGTTTTGCGTCGGAAAAGTCATTGTTTACATGTTCATGAGTTATACAAAAGATTCATTCATGTTATTACCCTGACAGTTCTTAAGGAAATTTATAAACTAATTAAATAACTTTAAATTCTTAAGCAACATCATGATCGGTTTCAAACTAGTTTTCAGTGAACTTTGACCATGCAAACACTCAGTCCGTGCCGAAGACTTTATAAACACAGCAACCGTATAACCTGATGAAGTTTGTATTTAATTTAATCAAAACATCCCAATAATGTGACATCCAGGCCCCCGATACAATGAACAAACAGAGTTTCTATTTCAAAGTTCCCCACGCGATTCACTATCAGCAAACAGAGCTCAACAGCATTGTGCAACTGCAACAGGTTTCCACAACTCAGCGAAATGATCCACCTTACCTTCTGTCAGCCATGTTCCTTACATTGTTTGGACTAATGCACGTGAAAGCAGTGAGATGTGTCCTCTGGCAGAAACTGCGCAGACTGCGGCTGTGAATGTGGAGTTTAGGCTCTCTGTCCTGGAGGAGTTTGAGACAGACAGTGGAGAGGGTTATTCACCCGCCCTCTTCAGCATGAGCCATGCTCGAGTAATCTGATCTCCACTGCAGCCTGCTGAGGCGGAATGAGCGCTCGTACAGTTTAACGCGTGGCGCCCTCTACTGGCGAGTCTAGGATTTACAAGTGGAACGCGTCTGAACCTGTTTTTATACAGTCTATGGTCTGAACCTGTCTCACGGGTAGGCCTTCATGCTGTAAATTATGGAAGCCCGTTTCCGCCACTGAATATTTATTTTCTTTAATTTATTTTTATATCACAATTCCGATTTTTTAATAGAATTGTGATATAAAGAAAACCAAATATACAGTCTGTTGACCCCTGGTGTAGAGGATGATATTGTTATGCTTATTTATGCTGCTGATGGCCTAATAATATAACGAAATAAAAATATGAAATATCTCGTGTACAAGAGTGTTGTTGTTCCGAATATAAGCATAATTTGCAACTGTAATATTGATTTTTACAAAAATAAACAATAAATAAACGGAGCAATTCGCACTGCAGTGCTCGGGCCCTAATAAAAAACAATTATCAGCTTAGACGCCATATTTAATTTAACCCACATGGAAACTTAGGGATAGGTTATAATGTCTCTAAAGGTTCTAGCTCACCAATTTTTTATGGAGTTTTTCTCAAAAGAAATGTCTTCTTCGTTTTATTTTTTCGGAAGGCCTTTTGTCAGTTTCGTGATCCACCCAACAACGTGATCCACACCACAATCCAGAACTGTACTTCTCTCTCAGCCTTGTCTTCATTTATGTCATCATTAAATATGGCTCTACCCTGACTAAGGTCTAATATGTACATTTTAGACACAGTGGTGATCTGGCCTTGATCTACCAATAAAAATAGTTCAATAAGAAGCCATTAGCAAAATAAGCATGCGATGTATCTCCAAAAGCAAGGTTTCTGAATGAATCAGTGTTTTGAATGAATCGGTTAATTGAATGATTCATTGACTCACTCCTAATACACTAAATTTCTGCATCTTCTGGCGTAACCTGCAGACAAAAAATCTAATAATTTTCATTCACGCAATATTAGAAAAAATCTACATATTTTCTTCAAAAACGAGACTATTTTAGGACGGTTTAATTTTTGTTACAAACGTATTAAATCAGACGTTTAAACTGCATGCAACACATGCATGGTAAAACACATGCAAATACATTTTTTTGGTTGTTTTTTAAAGGGGGTGGGGAAAAGCTTGCATTGAAGATACTTGCATGAAAAAAAAAATTCTGCTTCCAGCCTTCCACTCAAAATGGGCATTTTCAAAATGATATAATAAATGATCTGTGGGGTATTTTGAGCTGAAACTTCACAGGCACATTCTGGGGACACCTGAGACTTATATTTCATATATGTAATAGACATAATATGTCCCCTTTATACATAAACCTGCATATCACAAGGTAACACATGGCACAAACTTGTTGGGAAAAAAAGACCAATACAAAGTAATTTGGGCATTCAACACTTTATTCACAAAGTAATGAGCACTATCAAATGTTCACTGGTAAACCAAAATCAAAAATATAGGTATGATAAATCTATAGGACTGTACAAGACTTTGTTAAAATCTTATCTTTTAATCTTATCATTTTTTCAATTCCTATTCCACAAACAGCCATCCCTTTGAGAGTGCCAAAGGGAAATTTCTCCTTCTCTCCGAGTTGTCTCCTATCCTCCAGTTTATGCACAGTACATCTTTACAATAATTATGGTGGTTTTAAAACAACCATACACAATCTCAGACAAAACTGCTTTTAGTACAGCCACGAGAGGTGAGGGGTGGATGTTGTACATTGATATGAAATATGTGAGCAATGAACTGCACTGATGAAGTATCCCAGAGTAAGTGGACTGATCAGGGATCAGATTATTACCCTCTTGAAGAATAGAATCACAATCATCAAAGAACCAAACTCAAAACAGGGATGGATGAAATACATCAGGAAGGTGGATTAATAATTTAAAAAATCTTAGATATGTCACCATAAAAAAACTGAATATGTGTATTAAAGAACTGTTAAAAATATGCTGCATAAATAAACCTGAAGCTGGAGTGAAATCTTTATGTCTAGCGGTCAGTTTAGCTTCAAATGTGTAATAAAAAATATCCTTTAACCATTTACATTGCAAACACATTAAAATACATACATCCATTTCATATATTTGCTCTGATATTAGTAGCATTGTGTATAGCAAAAGTTTTAAGAACAAGAACAAGCGTACAAATACGACAAATGCGGCATGTTCGGTACATCAAAATTTCTTATGTGCTTGGGGGAAAACATACGATTTTGTTAAATACAAATAAGGACTGATTCATCAAATTAACAGTTTTTCTTTCTTTTCTATTTTGGTGGTTAGTTGGTTCAACTCATTATGCTGCAATAACAGCAAAGAAATTTTAAGAAATTTAGATTTTATTTCTATTGAACCAAAAAAAAAAAAAAAAAATTCTGTCCAATATTTAAGATTAAACTAAATAACAGCAACAAATGAAATCAGAATGATCTGTTTTATCACACTCCGATTCACTTTTGACTACATTTGACAGCGTGTTCACACACACAAAACACACATTCGTCATTGACCTGTTTGAGGTGTTGTTCAGTGAAGTTATGAGAATGAGAAAAGCAGCCATCAAGAATTATTGGTGCAAAACTAGTTTCAAACTGAATCAAGTATGAATGGTCACAACAACTCAATCCTTGTGAAGTTTTACTGCTATGAATTTTAACCCCCAACCTTCAAAAAACCCATCAAAAAATGGTGAAAGAATAAAAACAGAGTAAAGCATCTAAGTTAAAAGATAAAAATGTGTTCTGTTCAAAGCCTAGCCGATCTCATGGACAAGTTGGGAAAACAGTCCCACTGTAAATGGAAATGTCGCTGGGTGTCGCCGCGCCTCTGAGGCCAGTTGATAATGGAGCGAGGGAACATATGGGAAAAGAAAAACAAACCAAAGGACTGTACGCTGGCATTAAACATCCTCTTTCTCCACTTCCATCAAATTGAGAAGTTTTCTGCGATGTCCTTCTGAGGAGGGACGGTATGAGAGAGGAATGTTACGTGAGAGTCAAACCGTTTCCTGCAAAATGTCATTGCAGTCACAGTGGGTGGAGCTTAACCTTTCTGTCCGTCTCTGAACAAACTCCTCCTCTTCCTCTTCTCTCTGTCTGTCCTCTTTCAGTTCTCCAAGAGGAGTGTCCCTGGCCGCATTGTCCACCTGCTCAGGTCTCAAGGGATGTGATGAAGGCGAAGGAGGAGAAGAAGAGGGACGTTCCACTTGGTTTAGCCCCAAAGCGTCTCTTAAGACCTCAGCGCCAGCTTCCTTTAATAAAAGAGCGGGCGTGGCCAGAGTGGTCAGGTAGATGGCTGTAGCGGATTGGCTGGAGGACACCAGGGCGTGGCCTCTTCCTGTTTGTCCGTCGTCATGGCGGGGCGGAGAATACGGCTGGTTGTCGTTGCTGAGGAGCGTGAACATGTGGTCCACTGAGCGGCTGAAATGAGCCCAGTCTTCAAGGCTGAGGGTGAAGTTGAGTTTGAGATCGTAGGCGTGCTCATCAAGTCTGTACAAAGGTTCAAGGTCGGACCAGTTTGGTTCGCCGGGAAACATGTTGGTGTCTTCCGGGGCACCCTCGTTCCAGGAGTTATCCTTCCCATCCTTCCCATATCTGTCCTCTGTGGGGGAACACGGCCAAAAATGTTAAACATTTTCACCCAGCGGCGAAACAATTTAAGTGGATGCATCAAAATGGAGATGGATGCTTGTGATTGGAAAAACGGAAAATAAACTACAATAAAAGAAACCTGAAAAGGCTTGTGATGGTGAAGGAAGGAAGAACGTAAATGTTTCAGGCTCCAAATGAAATGAGGTGAAGATGATGAGGGGCAAGTGACGGGAATCTTCCTTCGTGCTCAGAAACAAAACTGCTATTTTAACTGTTCCCATGCAGATAGACGCCTCTACAAACTAATGCTGTATCATGCAGGCCAGGCAGATGCATTCAAGAGAAAGGAAATTAAAGAGAGTAAGAGAACAGTGATTCAGACAAGGTAGTGGCTTGGTGGCATTGTATCCTATGGACGAGAAGCAGAATTATTATCCAAACTCACAGCGATTTGGAGACAGGCTTCCTCACTTTAGGCCATTTCCGGCGCTGAAACTGCCTAATGCGACAAGCAACGATAAGACAAACTGTTACCCCGCCCCCAAACTCAAGCATGTGATTGAGACACAGCCAATCAGAGAACTTAAAGGCTTTTACATTCACACAACAACACCCAAGGCTGAATACATGCAAGGCACAGAACAGGGCTAGAGAGAGGGAGACACAACAAGAGAGGCAAAGACAGAGAGAGAGAGTACAGAATCTGAAGGAGAAGACATCTGATCTGTCAAGGAAGTAACTGGGAGTTTAAATGTTTGCAATTGGACCCACGTACTGAGTTGGTGGTTTGGTTGGTCATGAGGTTTGTGAGAACTAACTAGCTTAGAAAAAGGCTGTATATCTACAGCCAGACTGTAATTAATACTTTAACTTTTTTCTCAGTTTGTAAAAATTACGGAGATTGTAAATACTTTTATGGATTAATCAGTGCCACAAGTTAACAATTTCTTTTGTTCTCCATTTCTTGTACATCATTCACATTTTTAAATAACAATGCTAGAAATTAAAGAAAATAAAAATCATCAATGTGTATCATCACTGAAGAAAATTATACTACTTTTTTAAAGTTAAGTGGTTACAAACTATTTATTTTACCTACATTAAAAAAATGTTGAAAGTCACTGAACTAAATTTGTTTTAGCTAAAATAAATTGATTGCAAAAATTAGTCAATTCAATGAATTCTTTTTTTCAGTGTAATGAATTTTAAAACGAAATCTGAGTCATTCATTTTATTAAATAATCACTAAATATTTGTTGTCCGTTTTGCAACAATTATTAGCATTATTTTATATTACGAGGGAATTCTTCCTTCATATTTTTGATTTTTTTAGAATTATAGGCAGATGAATTCTTCAGTGTTTTCCCATTTTAATTATCAGTATCTGCAAAATGTATCTGCTAATCTCTAAAAACAAACAAAAGCTGTGTTTACAGTAAAACCCTTACAATTAAAGTCTGTGGAGCAAAGACGGATCTGTAACTTACACGTAATAAATATAGCGAGACTTTACATGCAGAATACGCCACCTACAGGTTAGTAACTGGAAGTTCATCCACCTAGAGTAGTGGGCTCTCCATTAAATGGTGTTTTAAACAGCTGTACACTCTCAAATAATGCATTTCTGTACAGATTAATTAATATAATTGCTTTTAAAAAATACCAGAATATCTTGCCCCAAAGACTTTCATTATATGTGCATTATAGTATACTAGAGTTTCATTTTTACAAACTGAAGAATAAGTCATTATAATGACTTTTGACTTATTCTAGAGTAGAACCTAACTTTTATTTAACCTGAAACATTCTTTTAACAGCAGATGGGTTCTAGTTTCTACATCACCTTCTATGACAGAATGTCTTCTCCTTGATTTGACACTGAGGAGTGAATTCCTGTGATGCCTTTAGGTGTGTGTGATGTGCATCAGACTATTCAACATTCATTTAAGCTCCAAGCTGTCTACAACAGAACTGCGGAAGTGGATTAGTATCTTCATCCAAAATAATCTCACAGTAGCCTTCTAGTCTACAACGGGGTTAAATTCATTTGGCAGTGATACCTGTATTCATCAAAGCTGCTTCTCTCTTTACCCCCTGAAGAAGAGACAATATCATTAGTTAGAGAGTGTAAAAACAATGTGATGTACAGCCCCATTAATGTTTCAGATCCTCACGAAAGCATCACGGGAAAAACAACTCTGGGCTTCTGTCCAAGGGTCATGTGGAAGGTCACAGTGCAAAGATTGCTATGGATGGAGTAATAAATCAGCTTGATAAAAGTCATCTTTTGGAAAATGATGAATCTGCCGGCTCAATATGCAGATGTAGAATATTAATGTTCATCTTAAGCTGATAAACTGCTATTCTGATCCCTTTCAGTTGGCTTTCATGCACAATAAAATCTCAACCGACTTTTTATGACACGCTCAATCTGTTCTGTACAGCCGTGGTTCAAGTCAAGCTAATAATAATAAACAGTTAGCAAAATAAATAAAATGATCAACTTTTAGAAGAAAGAAAAAGCAATCCCCATGCTTGTTAATATCAAAGATCAAGTGTCTAAGAAATATTTACAATATCACAATAAGAATATGCCATATTTTTTTTATATAAATTCATTTGTCATTTTACCAAATTATGAAGATGCTAAAACGGACACGTTGTGTGGCGAAGCTGTTTAAACTGTAATAAAAAAAATCATTCAAAACCATTCAATATCTTGCCAACCCCAACCATCTAAACAGTTGTGTATTAAAAAAAAAAACCTTTCTATGCATTTTTATTTGTATTTTATTATTATCAATTTTAGTTTTTTGTTGGTGGTGTTTTAGTTCATGCTAAAATAAATCACCTCTGTCCACAAACAAGTTTTCATTCTACTTTTGCATTTTAATGTGATATTTTGAGAGGTGACTTCCTTTAACACGAGCTGTCCTTGAGTTCATTTCGAGTGAATCAATAAGTGACTCAATAAATGTGCCTCTTCTGTGTTTATCACAGGAATGATCACTTCGGCTAAAAACGAATTTCAGTTTGATGACTTTGACAGCATGGACTACATGTCAGATACAACTAAGCACAAAACATGGTCAGAAAGCATGCTGTGTGGCACAGGTTTACCCTTCAGGACAGCAGCTCAGGAGGTGACGGTACGAGTGTCTGTTTGCATATAAAACAAGGAGGACAGGAAGCAAGGCAGGGCCAGGGATCATGTGAGGATGATGATGATGAAGATGTGAAATTCCATGTTATCCTTTGCCTTGGTCCTTCAGAGGGAAATGTGTGTGTGTGTGTGTGTGTGTGGCACATGTATCAGTCAGTGTGTTGCAAGCTCTGGGCTGGATGCCTAGAATAATGATGCAGCTGTGTGTATGGATACAGTATGTGTGTGTGTGTGTGTGCACTGTGGAGGGATTTTCACATATTCGAGTGTGTGTGTGTGACTCACCGAAGTCGAGGCTGCGTGTGCGAGGGTTACACTGCTTGTGTCCCTTACAGCCCCGGAGCTCCATGAGCTCAACATGCAGCTGATTGAGAACAAACCGGTCCAGTGTGTTCACTGCATTCACCAACTACACACACACACACACACACACACACACACACACACACACACACACACACACACACACACACACACACACACACACACAGACAGAGAGATGCAACGTAACACTCATTAATATAACATTCATTTTTTGTAACATTTTTTGACTAAATATTGTTGCAGTATAAAAAAACAGTTTGAATTTCCAATTTCTGTTACTATTTCAATACTTATTTAGCAAATTTTATTTTTTTTTATTTTTTTTTATTGTGCAGTCATTTCTGCCACACCAAACAATTTAGCTCCTTGTGAAGTGTTTTGTGTTCTTGTTGACTAATGTGACACCAGCGGACAACAGAAGATGAAAATGACACATGATGTATGAAAAAAAAAAACAGTAAATACTACATGTAAGCAGAATTATTTTTTTTGTAACTGTTTTTAATTATGCAAAACCTGTGAAACTATTCATTCATATTTATTCATGATTAATTTAGAAAACATGAGCTATGAAATAAGCCTCAGCAAAACAAAAGAGAGGGCATCTGAAAAGTTGAAAATGCCATTCACAAGAATGTTATGACACAGTAGTCTGAGCTGTAGTGTAAATGACACGATGATTCAAATATTCATGAGAACACAGAAAACAGAATCCTGCATGTATGTATGTTCAACTGTTGGACACTGTTAGTCAAAATAAACAAGTGTGTTTTAAGAAATTATGTCTGTTTACTTTATTCTTATTCTTAATAAATTAATAATCAACATTTAAATAATATAATTAATAATGAATCATTTCCTATTCATTTTCCGAAGGGCAAAATGTGCCTATAGTTGAAGAAACAAGTCATCCAAGCGAGATTTGACTTGATGGTTGATGTCAGGCTATGATATTTTTGATCAATATTATTTTTTCCTGTCCATGTGGCGTGGTTAAGAAATTGTTTTCAGGGGCAAAATAAGCTATTACACTGAAGAATAATTATGCTATATATAATTATGCTTTTTTGTAATAATGCCCTTATGAATAGTATAAACTAAGAATAGGACCATTTATTAAGAAAATGAACATAGTCCATGGTGATTTCCTGTTGTCTTTATATACAGTATGAGCACTGACCTGATACGGATCCGTGTTGATGTCAAAGTACTCCAGAAATCCAGTGGCAAATTCACAGAACAGGAAGTTGTGTGTCTCATTAATGGTCCTCATGCACCAGTAGGTGTTATTATTGGCACTAGTGCACGCACAAAACGGCCCCACTGGAAACAAAGATGAAATAGTGTGAGACACATCAATGCAGTCAACACATTCTCACTCATAGCTTGTCACGCTTGGTCAGGACCCCTTGGTGTCACTTTTTAACAAATCTGCCGCTTCTTTTTTCACTGTGCAGGGGAATCCCTTACTTCAGCTGTTTGCCTTATGCATCAGACCCAGATGCATTTAATTCTTTGCATGCAGTTGTAAAAGCAATACTTTTTCCAGTGTGTGTGTGTGTGTGTGTGTGTGTGTCTTACGTGTCCAGAAGGGAGCGGTCTGCCAGTGCTGGTTGTCGTGTGTGAAGCAGGTGAGGCCAGGCATGCTGCAGGTGTCATTGTTACGCAGGCGCTTCAGTAACTTCCTCAGCTTCTTCCTGCGCTTTTGTTCCAGCAACAACCAGGCCTTCTTATCCTTCTCCTGTCCTTTCCTACAGAGACAGAATCATCAAAACCATAATCATACATAAACATACATACGTATACAGACACAAAAACCCACCTGAAGGGATGGACACCTCCTGCTTTGTATTTCCTCAGCTTACTCTTGTACTTGGATTTGTAACTAAAAGAGAAGAAAAATGAAGTGAGTCATCATCAAATAGGATTATAACCGGCATGTATTAAAATTAATGCATAAATAATGTATATAATGTACCGTATATTTAATAATTTGTGCTACATTCAGTATCTATTAATTACATATTACAATTAATATGTTATACAATTTTTATGTAATGCATTTTAATATATATACACATCTATATATCAATATTTATTATAAAATGTATTTTATTATGTATTTGATTTGTTGCATGGAATATACAATTAAATTATTACATTAAATATATTAGTTATCGATTTAAATATAAAAAATGAATAATCATTTAATGATAATAATAGTTTAATGTAATTCATTTGAATTCAATTAAGGATTATTGAAAATATGAATGAATCTGGAAGAATTTGACAAATACAGAACACCACTAAAGAGAAAATAACAGACAGATGAGACTCTCACTAGTATTTGTTGCAGTCACACTCTTCAGGTCGAGCCTTTTTCAGGTGACCTCTGACCTCACGAAGGTTTTTAATCTTCGTCTGGAGTGTTTCGATCTGGGAAAAGAAATGATAATGTACATAACGATGTAACTTATGCAATATATGAACGTACATCCCCTTTTATATTCCACAGAAGAAAGAAAGTCACACAGATTTGGATCATTGTGAGCAAATCATGAGTGTGTCATACCTCATGGTCGATGTGTAGCTTGTGGTCCTTCCATGCTTGCAGCGATTTGTACAGACCAACGTCACATTTTACTGTATCATTGGCCAAAATGGAACATCTGAAACACACACACACACACACACACACACACACACACACACACAGACACACACACAGACACACACAGACACAGACACACACACACACACACACACACAAACACACACACACACACACACACACACACACACACTCTCTTTGATGCATATACTCCCCCTTTTGTCCATAATACTGAAGCACACTCGCTCCTCACCTGTGAGTGACTTTAATAGAGGAGGGCACAGTGAGGCTGTTGTTGGTCTGGCTGACTGCAGTGGGTCCCACACCGCTGAACTCGTCCTCGTCCGCTGTGTTCTGCCTGAGGCTGAGGTTCCTGGGGCCCGAGGGCCTGTATTCATGATCCAGGTCCACTGCGTACAGGTCTCCTCCCATCTCCATCGAAACAGCGCGGGCAAAGCGCTTCCTGGAGTAGCTCTTCAGTGACTTCAGTTCTGTCAATCAAATGCAGGGCTTACCATTATCACTTGTCAAGGACAAAAATGCATTTTTTCCCCATATTAGATACTATATTAGATAGAGAGACCTGTTTGTTTTTTGTATGTAAAAAAAATTCTGCTCAAAGACCTGATTTGATATAAATGATTATATATATATATATATATATATATATATATACAATTGAGTAAGGTATTGGGGCAGAATTTCTTTACATATTATTAAAATTTCATGACAATTAAAATTAAAAATGATTGTACCGAAATTCTGATAATATTAATTAGAAGTCAATTTTCGTTTACGTCTCAATTCCACTAGAGGGCAGCAGAGGCACAGAGAATAATTCAGCTAATGCCTCCTGTACGATTTTTTTGGAGGACTTGTTGCGGGGTGTGTTTGTAGCTCAGTATGTAGTCATAACTCACTCTTTTTGGAGAAGAGTTTATTCTTGGAGAAGGTGCTCGGTCTGTAGCTTGTGGGTTCACAGTTGCAGCCTTGAGGCTCAGAGTTCACGCTGACATCAGCGCCCATGCTCTGCAGATAAATCTGTGATTTGATGCTGGATACAGACGGCTTCCGCACTGCAGACACACTGGCCATGCCTTTGCATTTAGACAACCTCAGCTTCCCCGTGGCGTCTTCAATACACTGCCACTTCTATCAGAGAAACAGACAAAGAGGGACATCATGCTGGTTTACTCTCAAAGATGATTCATATACACTGACATAACAGAAACATAAGGTATGGTATTGCCACAGTTGCTTGGACACGGTACCAGGGAAATATCATGATTTTTTTTTAAAGGTAATATTTTATCATTAAAACATGATGCAAAGTACAGTAGCATGTTTATATGATACCATAAAAAGCCAGCTCTCTTGATGTGACTCGAGAGAAAATACCTTACTCGTTCTTATAAAATATTCTTAGCTCGTTCCTCTGTGACTGAACTGTGTTTGACAGCGTCTGCTCATGAACACAATTTGTTAGACACCATCAACACCCATTAACTTTTCGCCGCGATGACTGTGTGTGTGGATGAGTGTGCTTATACTCCGGAAGTAAAAGGTGAAAATTAACCCCCTGCCTCGTGTCGGCAGCTGTAATTATCACAAATCCACGTCGTTAAGAGCCGCATTAATGAGGAACATAAGCTAAAGAGCGCTCAGGGCTGCACACTAGCAGAGACACGAGAGAAACATGCCTTTCTTTTTAGTCGCTTTTTAGTGGCCTTGTAGTTAAAGACATGGCTGGAAAATGAGAGAAGCTATGAGGACCAATCCAGCATTTTGTACCAAGTGCTATTTTATCTTATCACAAAATGTAGACTGTGTTATTGCACAGCTCTATATAAAAAGTTAGATATATATTATATCCCACTTACCCGCATACATACTGTACACTCATGTAAATCAATATAGCAAATTTCACTCGCACAGTACTACTTCTACCACAAAATAATCACCTAATATGGAACCTTGAGACTTGTGTTTTGTCAAGATTTTTTTTTTTTTTTTAAGTTTTGATTAGAAAATATTGTGGCAAATTTTGTTTAATTTAACAGTTGATGGTAGCCGTTGAATTCCATAGTATGAAAAAAAAAAAATACAGTGGAAGTCAATGGCTACCAGAAACTGTCTTGTTAACAACATTCTTTATAATGAGGGTGAGAAATGATGACAGCATTTAATTTTGCGATGAACTATCTCTTTAAGTATATGAGGTGTTAAAACAGTGCAGATAGCATGTGCACATAAACAACACTTTCTGCAGGTGCAGTTTTCCCTTTTTCATGGTTTGAAAGAAAACCAAGTAAAAAAAACTTTGCAAAAGTGTGAAGCTATGTAACGACAGACTGTTCCTTGATCAAAGCAGAAAAGCAGATGGACAAATAAAGCCTGACATAAAAAAACGAAAGAGAGAGAGATGGAGAAAAGAGAAAGGGATGGAGAGAATAGATAATGCTGGAACAGGCTGCAGGTCTCTGGAGGACTACAGTGGGCCAGTCTTGTTAGAGTGAAAGTGAGAGCAGGAAATTTCAGGTGTCTGATCTGACAGCTCAGGCATCTCTATGTTCTCACTTCACACACACACACACACACACACACACACACACACACACACACACACACACACACACACACACACACACACACACACACACACACACACACACACACACACACACACACACACACACACACACACACACACACACACTCTACTTGTGAGGGTCTATACTGACAAAGTATGCCAAAAAGTATTACCATTGCAATATTATGGTTACTGTAAGTACATTCAGTGTAGTACCTCTGTAATTACATACTGTACTAATGGTTAAAAGTTTGCAAAATAAGATTTATAAGAAAAATAATATGCTCAGCAAGGCTGCATTTAATTGATAAAAACAGTAATATTGTGAAATATTATTACAGTTAAAAAAAAAACTATTTTATAATTTATTTCTGTGATACAAGCTGTATTTTCAGCATCATTCTCCCAGTCTTCAGTGTCACATGATGCTTCAGAAATCATTCTGATATGCTGATCTGCTGCTCAAGAAACATTTATTATTATTACTATCATTAACACCAACATTCAAAAGTGTGGGATAAAAAAAAAAAAAAAAAACTTTTATTCAGCAAAGATTCATTAAATTAAAAAGTGACAGTAAAGACATTTATAATGTCACAAACGATTTCTATTTTAAATAATCACTGTTCTTTTGAACCATCTATTTTAAATTAGCATATTACTATTTTATCATTATTGCTGTTGTTGTTTACTATTATTGTTTTCACTGCATTTTTAATTGAAAATACAGCTTTGGTGAGCACAGTACACTTTATGAACTATTAAAATAACATATCAATGTACAATATTGTTTAAAATTTCAAAATGTTAAGGTGTTTTTCCTGTGCGGTGGGTAGTAGTATTTCACACGTATGCTGGTTCTGATGGCTTTAGCCGGTGAAGGCATAGCTCATAAATATTTATTATGTTATGCACAAACGATTGAACACGAGATTTTAGGGTTTTAAATAGTCTATGTGACATATTGAGGTCAGCAGAAGAGTTTTTGCTCATTTGCAAGTCAAATAGAAAGGCAAACAATAACATTATGATATGCAATGTCCAAAATCACATCAAGTTGCTGCTTGTGACATTTCATTTGATAACTTCATCTCTGCTGCTCTGAATGCATGCATCACCAATGTCTGAAACACTGGACTCCTGGTAATGTGGAGTAGTGGATTGCTGTTTAATATATATTCTTCTGTATGTTGTTGTACCTGACCGAGCTGTTCACATGGCGTCTGGTACTCTGCGCGCTGGCACAGGTCTTTAACACGTTGGTATTTGGGCAGGTAGTTTTCCTCCTGGGCCATATCTTTCTCATCATTCAACACTTTATGCAGCAGTTTTCTGTCACCAGAGAAGAAAAGAAAAACCTCTTGTTATCTGAATAAACATACGCTGACCTTTCACACCAAAAACCCAGAGCTCTCGGGCTGTTTTCACATTTAATTTGCGCTGACTCACCCTCTCTCCACCAGGAACGAGTCCCGCCACACTTTTCCTTTCTTGTTGAGCTGGAACCTGCAATTAGGAGAGATGGATGGATATTGATCTACCGGCTTTGTCACCGATCAGATGGAACAGCAAATTGGCCAGAAATTGGCCGTTTCTCAGTGGACCCAAATGATGAGTGAATGCAACAAGTTGAGGCCCGAGATTGCAAAAGAGTGAAAAAATCGTAACGCTGAAAAAAAAAATAACAAACAGCTTAAACTGAAATCCAGCCTGCAATTGAAAGTGCTTTTCCTCGACTGTACTCTCCCTGATGAAAAACAAAAGGAGATGTGGAGGTGAGGAAACACAAGTGCTGTGTGCACCTCCTGACCTTCTCTGCAGATATGAGCTATCGATCGGTGCTCTCACACGCCTCTCTGATCTCCACAGGAGCTTCTGCCAGATTTAGGAGTGTTCTGGCTGGCCTTTTCTCCTATCCAGACTCCTATTGTTAGTGGTACTTGCTAAGGCATCATCAGTTCACAAACTCCAAAGCCAAAGTTGTGCGTACTTTACCTCATGGCATTTGTGTTTTGGACATGAATGATACAAAATTATGGGGATTATAGAAAAGCTGTGTGCTATTGGGTCACCATGATAATAATCATAAAAAAAGGATAAATTGAATACTATTTTAAATAGTAACAAACTGAGCTAGCCTTGCTTGTCATAAAGAGGTGAAATTATCTAATATTTATATGACTTTACTGATGCTGACACAGCCATGAGATAAAAACTGCGGGATAAAAACTCACAATTGTGTGATAAAAAGTCAGATTTGCGATGCAATTCTTAGAAATAAAGTCAGAATTGTGAGATACGAACTTGCAATTATCTGCGAGGTATTCATCTCGCAATTCTGATTTTACAACTCACTGTAAATCATGCAATTTTATATTTTTTATATCATGCAATTCTGAGAAAAAAAGTTGGAATTGTAAGATGTAAACAGAATCGTGAGAAATAAAATCAGAAGTGAGTTTATATCTCGCAATTCTGACTTTATTTCTTGCAAATTGCCTATTCATATCACACAATTCTGACTTTATAACTTTATAAAGTATAAATTGTGAAATAAAGGGCTGCAATAAGCCAGTTTTATTTTTTTATTCAGTGGCAGAAATAGGCTTCCATAACAGGATCACGATTCATGTTCACAATTCTATTTGATGTTGGTTTTTGCAAGTTAATGAGCAGTACAATGCGCTCAAAGTCCATGTTTAAACGAAATATAGCCCTACAACAAAATAGAAAAGAAATAATGACAGACCATTTCGACCAAAATAACGGTGGGTAATATGACCAAAATCATATTTCACTTTATTTTATTTCAATACTAATAAAAAATAGGCACTGAACAGCACTGGTCATAAACCATAGCTGTAAAGTCAGTTTGTGAAGACAGTTTAATAATTCACAATTTACTGTCCTCATATCACAAACGCTTATTATTAGTCATATTTAGGACCAGAATATCTTGGGGATAGGTTTATTCAACCACCTAGTAAACACCCAGAGACACTAGCAACTGTTTAGAGACGCCCTTGAAACCAGCAAGAACACCTCAGCACGCTGAAGCTGATGAAACATAGAGGTCCTTATTTAATTAGTGTCTATCTGAGCTGATTGAGAGCACAAGGGAAGTGCCAGTCATTTTTCCTGAAAGCCCCTCTTTCCTCCGGATTTCTTATATCCTGTCCCCCACACCTCCTGCTGAGATATGCATCTCTTCCTCTCATCTGAAATAAAAGAGGTACGCGGGCTGGCGGAAGAGTGCAGAGATGAGATTTCAGCAGGTGTCATGGTGATGAGGGGCTCTGAGCCAGTAGGATGCCTGGCAGACGGCCATCTGCTGCCACTCAGTGACAGTGAAGTGAGGCGAGGTGTTGTTCAAACCGCTCTAAATGCAATGTGTCATTATCCTCCGGAACCTCAGCATTACAAACTGATCAAGTAATATAACGAACTAACTAGTGCTGTTCACTCTTAATAATAAAGGCTTTTGCAGTGATGCCATAGTAGAATCATATTCGGTTCCCCAAAGAACCTTTCAGTGAACAGTTCCTAAAAGAACCATTTTGAAGAACATTTTAAAACCTTTTTTAGACTATAAAGAACCTTTCCTGCATTTGAAAGATTCCATTGATGTTCAGGGTTCCTTATAGAACCACTGATGCCTATAAAGAGCCTTTTTTTTTCAAGTGTCGATTCTGCACTGAGAAATATAACACTGAGGAGTGAATTAATTAAACAGCCGTGCCACTTTTGCATGTGCTAACCTGCGTTTTATTCACAAACCACCCACAATTCAGTTCACCCAGGTGCCAAATGTGCTGAAAAAGCAATGTGCTGTGGGCATTCACACTAAATTACATTTCTGTCATTCCTTTTATCACAGACACACCTCCTTTATATGTAAATTAGGTTATTTATAAATTGCTTCCTTTTCAAAACCAAGGCATTGTGCACATTTATGTGAGCTGAAGTTCATATAAAGCATCATATAAAAGAAAAAAAGATCATCAGTTGCATTGTGATTTTCATTTTTAATTTGCCAATTGAGAGCTATGTTTAATTAGCTGACAATTACCTAACAGTCAGTTGTTTTAATTTATTGGTCAATTTGTAGTTGTTTTAAAAAGTACTTAACTAAGTACTTAATTAAACGTATAAGTTCTGTATTAGAATTTAAATCATCACAAATCATTTTGGAATCGAATCGTGACTCTCAGAATCTGTAAATCAGATCCAGGCAGGGGCGAAAATCTCATCTAAATGTTGGGGGGGACAATAAACATAACATTTCTCATAAGCAAGTTTTGAAGGGGACACCAATAAAACAGGCAAAATTGTACTTAAGGATATGTGTACAGAGAGGAAAGCCTTGCTATTGCATGGAGACCGTTCCATTATCCTTCTCAAAGTTTCTTTTTGGTTCAATGAAAAAGCTGACTAAATTGACGAAAACATTCTTCAAAACATTTTTTTTTTTGTTGCAATGTTTTTGAAGTTGTTTACACAATCAAGCCAACAAAATACAATGGAAAACTTTTATTTATTTATATAGCACATTCAATAGCAATGTTGTTGCTTCACAGTTATAATTAAAACATGCATAAATAAAAACATTTGCCATGCCTAGCAAAATGAAGGCATACACACTCTTAGACATACACCCTCACACAACTGTATAGTGAGATCGGTATAGACGTGAAAGACGGGAAAAAAACAAAAAATAATAATTTATTACGTCAATGACTGATTTGTTCAAAAAGTGGATTTATTAATTTAGGAAACACCTGCTGTAGGCTTAGTTTTCAACTTTTTTCGTTGGTGAAATAGAGCTAAAACAGGCAATATGGTGCCTAAAATGCACTTAATATTAACTTCTTGTTTATTAAATTTTTATAAAAATCTAAATCACATTAGTTATGCTAATATCTGGAGAACAACTGCACTCTTAGTATGATTAGTATTAGATTAACTATATTAAATGAAATAAACCGACCAGTGGCGGCTCGTGAATTTTAAAATAGAGGAGGCAAACTAATTGTATTGGTCTGGGGATCCCTGCCAATTGTTATTATTATTATTATTTGCTTAACCAGTTTAAAATGGCTTTTTGGCAGCTTTTAGTCAGAAACCGTAAAGAAAATATATTCAATATCGCTACTCATTATAAATACTTGGTAAATTATCAGCCCAGCGGCTCCGGGAGACGTTCAAACCATTAGAGTTGTGACGTTCGCGAACGAACCGATTCTTTTGAACGGCTCATAAACATGAACGATGGGAGCCGAGTCGCGGCTGGAGGGGAGCCGTTCTTTCTGTCGTTCTTTTTTCCTATGCGTGTTTCACACAGATGCACATAAATGAGCTCCTCCGCGAGACAGAACAGCTATAGGGGGAGGGGTGCACCCAGCGCAGGCCAACCCTTTATAGCTTGATGATATTAGTTATTAGTTGTGCATGTTCATTGCAGCCCACTTTGTTATTGTTCATTGACTTGAAGGGGCTGATGTCCTATTTGCAAATTTTACAGTAGTAATAGTATGTAGTATGTAGACATTTCCATTTTATTTATTCTAATTTTATCTACTTTAAATATTTTTTGTTTTCTATCAAAATGTTCTTGTGTGATAACAATGTTCTTGTGTGAAAGTGTTTGTAGTAAAAGCTGTTTTGCACAGAAATTCATTGCAGCCGGCTTTGTTTTTGATGTTTATTTGAGTAGGTATTGTATGAATAACATAAGTCAACGTAGCTTTACACACACACACACACTTTGTACTAAAGGTAAATCCAAAATAGTGATGTCACTGTCTAAGCAGAGGGATTTGTGCAACCCTATGGAATATAGTCCACACATGACAAACGAGGTAATAATCAATATTTCAGAATAATTCAAACTCAGATATTGGTGTGTGATATCTGAGTTTTAATTATTTGGCTACAAATCTCACCTCATTTTTCCTCCCAGTAATTATTTCCAGGATAAACTGAGATGCCCCCAAGCTGGCTTCTTAAAACTGACTAAATATTTAAAAAGAGCCGTTCTTTTGAACGGCTCTTTGAAAGGAACGGATCGCGAAGATCCGGATCCTCTCAAAGAGCCATAAATCCCATCACTACAAACCATAGACTGTATAAAAACAGGTTCAAACTAATATCTAATTTATGTCTCTATGATGGTTGGTTGATATTCCAGAAGAGAGGCTAGCCTCCTCTATGATGTTAATTTTCTCAGCACTCCTCAGCGCTGAAAGTGAACACTCGATGCTGATTGGTTCCCCTGGCCTCCCCCTCCCCTTCTCTTTCACTTAGCGGTGTAATTACATCAGCAGATTCGGCACAATCGCCATAGAAAAGCGGAGCTTTCATGTAATGGTATTTTTACAAACAAAAATATATACATTCTGAGACATGAACCGAAATTAATAGTGAATTTTATTAACATTAAATCTTCCTCATTTTCACCTCAAAATTTGGGGGAACTGTGCCTCCCCTGCCTCACCCGACGAGCCGCCACTGAAAGCGACTAAATCATAGTGAACGGGAAAATCTAAATGCGCACCCGCACTAGTCTAATCTAACGTACAAGACTGTATATGCGTACACTTTGGGTGTGTGTAAGAATTTATTAAACAAGCTAGGTAAACGCCTGTATAAAACGCCTGTTATAATCGCTAACAGAGCAGACTACATCGGTGACAAAAGTAAATTGGTACACAATAATATTTTTTGGACACGACTTATTAATGACTCAGCATCATCTATATTAAAGAGAAAATAATCACGTCATACGATGTTTAATGTGAATAAAGTAAGCTAGACTTATGGACTTCCACAACTACTGAAACACGATGTTTTCTCGCACCGGACTGTGTGTGTGTGTGTGTGTGTGTGTGTGTGTGTGTCGGTCAGTGTTGCCAGATTGGAAATGTCCAAGTATCGTACCAGAAGTTCAAAATTATCGTATTTGGAAGAAAATTATCGTACACGAGTCAAAAGTGTTATTTATCTATTCTAAACCAAGAACATTTTGACACGACCTGCAAATTACCAGAATAGATAACAAGGCGTATTGTTGGACAGAAGCAGTGAGAAAAAATACATACCATTATTTGCAGTGACTGTCTGCGTCGCGGCGCATATTAAAACATATTAAAATGATTTTTAACCCTTGCTTTGTCGCGTCCAGTGAAGAAAGAATTTAGCTGTTGCTGCGTGGTGCAGTTAACTCCACATCTGAGCCGCTTTCATCGGAATCCTGCGTGTTGCCAGATGTTGATGTTCATGGACCGCAACTAGTTCTCATTGGCTTTAAAGCAGGGCACTCTCCTACATTCTTAACACACCCTCAGGTGCACATGAACGCATTTAGAGTGTATGTAATGAGCCGATTTCTTGTATGAGTAAAGAAGCCCTATGACTGCAACTACTATCATTACAATTTTCACAAAATTATAAAATTATCGTACATTACGGGATTTTTTTCATTATTGATCGTACATCGTACAGAGGTAAAAATTATCGTACAAATACGATAATTATCGTACGTCTGGCAACACTGGTGTCGGTGGTGGTGAGGTAATAGGGGAGCAGGCAGTGGACCAAAGCAATGTGAGGCAAAGCAGGGGGAACTCGAGATGTTTTAAACTTTTTTGTTGTTGCTCAGTTTGCATTTGTATTGTTTTACTACTTACACAATTAGTTTAACTATATATCTCATTATATTATTTACAATACACATATTTCAATTATATTTTAGGGGGGGGACAACCCTCAGATAGGGGGGGTCCGGACCCCCCCGACCCCCCCGCGATTTCCGCCTATGGATCGAGGCGTGAGGTTCATAAATATTCACACCCCTAGTAAAAGACATTTTCGACTGATCACGGCAGAATTATTCATCGACTGATGATGAAATGAAGGAAAACAGATAGACATTGTCGGTGAACTATATATATATAGGCTATATATATATATATATATATATATATATATATATATACCAAACTGAATATACCAAACTTTCTTTAATAAATATCTCTAGCCAATTGTCATACCAATCCACCGATTTGGACTTTTCTAAAGCTGGCAGACTTCAGGAGACATCCTCACCTGTTCATCATGCGGTCTGTGTCCAGCAGCTTGAGGATGGACTTGCCGTCCATGTCTGGGGGAACGTCCATCCCTGCGATGTCCAGGATGGTGGGCGCCAAGTCTATGTTCAACACGATGTGGGGGTTGCTATGGAAACAGAAGAAGGGGTCGCCATTTGACATAATGGTCAGAAACCAGACGAGCAGCATGTGAGCACCGAATGATAATAAGACACAGACAGGGAGAGAAATAGAGAGATTCCTTTCTCAAAATGGAATACAGCTGTACTCATACTAAATACAGAAAACACTGCATAGTGACTACTTATCTTCTTAAACGTAGTATGTAATATACTTTTGTAATGTGTATCTGAAATGTCATCCTGTGCAGTGACAGGTGGGCAAATCTCCTCATTTCTAAAAGTGTACATGTATCAATGTACACTTCTTTTCTATGCTGTGAATTTGCTGTGTCTTTCAGACTGAGTCTGTATGATTTTGGGGCGTCACTTAAGATGGTTGAATACCCAGTGAAGTATTGGACAATCAGATGCACACTGAGTGTCCATGAGCAGAGATGGCAGCATGCAGGTCTCATACTAGCAGGGCTGAAAGTGCCGTCTGAGCCACTGTCATTGAGATAAATGTGAACGCTAACGCAGTAGTCCTCAAACCTTGACTCCGAGAGAGACCCCCACTGTCCAAGACTATATTGCAAGATATTTTCAAGTGCTTCTGCTGTAATGACAAAGCTGCTTGTTTTTAAACTTTTTTATTTAAAACCAAGAGGGTCAACATATTAAATTAATGATAAAATAATTTAAATAACTGTATTAAGATTATATTACGTTAGAAGAAAATTATTTTAAATAATTATAATTATGTAAAGTAAATTGTCAAATTTACTTACATGAATGATTGTATCAATTAATGAATGAACTAGAACTGTTATAAAATAAAATGAATTAAAATATAAAATAGTAGATATTTTAAAATAATTATAAATATTTTTACCTAGGCAACTAACTGAAATAAAATAAATTCAAGTACTAAGATTACAAAAACTGAAACTGAAATAACAATAGACTGTATTAAAAAAATTATTACTGTATTAAAAAATAGTAAGATTTATAAAAAACGAATTGTTTCCTTGATAACTAAGATTATATTATTCAAATTATATAAAATAATTATACTTAAGTAAAATAATATCAAATAATTTAATTCTGTATTTCAGAAGATTCAAGAACTGAATGTTCTTCAGAGTTAGATTTTTGGGGATTAAAATGATTTTAAACACAAAAAACAAAAAGGATCTTGACATAACTAGAACAATGTATATTCATCATAGACATTTTTTTTTCATGGCTTATTTGACGTGTGAACTGTGTGAATCCTGGTTTTTATATAAAAATGATCAAATAATAATAAATAATAATGTGAATATGTAAATATAAGTTTTTATTTTATATTATATTCTTTTTTTTCAATGTATTTTTTTTATTTTTGTACAGCTACTTTTTGAGATGCCACTTTTAAAGGCCATTTAAACAGTAGTTTATTATTATTAATAATATCATCATCTTTTGAGCTGTTTTGGTTTATTTTAAAGCTTGTTTTGTCCTATTTTAAATCATCTTGCGGCTCCTGGTTGAGAAGACCTGAGCTAACAGAGAGTCCGATTATAAACCTCTTTGTCTGATATATTAAACATTCACCTTCTGATGCTGAAGAACACATCAGACCCCTCTTACTGTTACTGTTCATTTTGATTAAAAAAAATATTCAGAGTGTCAATTTTAACTGACCATTTGAAATCCTGTGAAGTCAGTGGACTGAGGCTCAGTGGAGATTAATCCAATCACATCCGCTCTGTTTTCAAAAAGTAAATTAGGCTCATCTCTCTCTCTCTCTTTTTATTGCCTGAAGGCTCATCTGATGCTGAACTGGCCCCAGCTGTGCCTTTCTCACCCCGAGTCCCCAACCAAACTCTTTATCCTCTTTTCTGTGCCTTTCATTCACAGTAAAATGTCTTGTGGTCTTCACATGAGTGGTCTTTACTGCTGTTAATCAGCTTTTCTGAGAAAGAGAGAAGCCAGATCACACAGCAGTGGTAAACCAGACTAGTGACTAATGATATTAAATGCTGATGAGAGAAAGAGTGAGCTCTGGTCTGGTGCTCCCGTGGGGGTGCAGGTTCAAACATGGCCTGCAACATGTGCTGATTTCATTCTCTCTCTTTATATGGCAGGATATCGGAAAGTCATTAAAACCCAATCAATCAAGTTTAGACCTAAATTAAGAGTAACTTTGGCCTCTGTCCAAAAACCATTAAGCAGAGAGGAATTACTATAAATGTTATTATAAATTATCAAATTATATATGATACTAAATATATAGCTTTTCGGGAAATATTATTTGAAGAGCTTTAATTTTGCAATGCATTGCAATGAGAAATTATATTAAATAAGTAATAAAAAAAAGTAAAAAAAAAAGGTAATAAAAATATAAATATAAATTAAATATAAATATAGACTTATCATGATACTGCCATCTAAAACCACTAAATTCTTTTGAGGGTTCGTCTCTTGGATGGTGTCATTAGATACACACTCACATGCCTCCTGCCTCCACATTTGGGCCGCGGATGTAAAAGGGAACTCTGATGTCAAACTCGTAGGGCATAGATTTCCCCTTGACCAGTCCGAACTGACCGATGTGGTATCCGTGGTCAGCCGTGTAGATCACGTATGTGTTCTCCAGCTCCCCAGTGTCCACCAACATGTTGTATATCTGCATTCAGACAGAAGAAACATTACAATGAAAGAATCATTTATAAGGAACAACAGCTGTTTTTGTGCTTGCGGTCAAACTAAAGTTCTGGAGGAAAACAAGACAAAAGCATCATGGGACTTTTTAGTGTGAATCCAAGAAATTTTGAATGTTAAGTGTGCCGCCATGGTTTGATGCAATTCATTTTCTTGAGCAAGAACTGTACATTTACTTACATGAATGAATGAATTAATAAATTATTGTGAAATGGACCACTGCACTCATACTGTTCACTAAAACAATTACAAGTAATTTTGTTAATTGAAATTAAGCTGAAATAAAATATAAAACATTCGATGAAAAAATGAAAATATTCGGAAATATTGCCTAGGAAACTGACTGAAATAAAGTACAAAAATGATAAAAACTGAAATAAAAATAGACAATTAAAAAAAAATTAATAACACTTTTCGAAAAAATATATTTTAAAAAGATAAAAACAATAAAATACTAAAATGAAAACAACAACAACAACAGAATAAAACAACTGAGACTTTAAATGGAAAATATTCAAATAATAGCATATTCAGAACATTAATACAAAACATAATTAATACTAAAATAACAATTTTCGTACCATAGCACTTTAGCATTACGTTAGAAAATGTAGAAAAGTGTTAGAATTATTTAGTACCATGGAATATATGGAGTAAAGGTAGGAAATGTCTTAGGAACATGATTCATACATCAAAATAAAAAAATTAAATAACATAAAAAATATTTAAAAAAATATATAAAATATATTTATATAATATATAAAAACTTGAATGCTAAGACTGGTTAGGAATGGTTTCTATATATTATTTAAAATAATTGCATTATATTTATATTATTTGTAATTCATGTTATTTGCATAAGACGTATAACTGACATACCTTCTCCACACTGTCATCCACGGACAGCAGCGTCTGCAGTCTCTTGCGCTGCAGCATGTTGGTGAACTCCATGTGAATGGGCTTCATGGGGCCGGTGTAGCGCATAATCCAGTGTTTGTCTGGATTAGGGGCGTAGTTATAACTGGGCGTTCTGAAAGGAGAAGAAAAGACCCGCTGAAGCATGACCGAGGGAAATCGAGAAAGTTTTCAGAGCATCCCGAGACACTGTTTGTCGACTCCGTTCTGCTGATGTCGGAGGAAAGCATATGTCTGAGTGAATGTGTGAAGGTGCATCTGTGTGTGCTTGCATGGTCAGAATTACAAATGACAGCAATCGACTGTGTGCTTTCTCTCCCGTCTCCTCAAAAATGACACATTGCAATTTTACAGTCTCATGGTTTCTCATGCGCTGACTGACAGACTGACATTCTGTGAATGTAATAGTTGTTCAACCATTATTCAGGGATAAAAAGAGTGTTTGTAGCTCCTCCTCCTCGCTCCTGTGACAGGCGTGAGAGGTCTGTTAGAAACAAACAGCACTTACACTCCATGCCTTTACAGTTACAGTGATTTAAAGCCCCCAGCTCTGTTGTTTACAGCCATTACTTAAAGTCTTTCTACAGACAAATCAATGTGAGCATCATCGCACTTATCTGCCTGCTGCCTGGCCTTGTTTTGAGAGTGCCGTATATTTAAACTGATAGCAACTTAGCGACAACAAGGGACAATGTAACTCTCTGTCTCTGTTTAGTGTATCTATTTCTCTACTGGGACCTGAAAAATGTGTACTGCTGTTCCTTTGACACTTGTTTCTTTTCCTTTTTTTGCCTATACAATAGCTCTGATTCAAAACTAAGTGTGCTGTCTTCTTAGACATATTTTAAGGTAACAAAATATGACATATTTTAACCAATATTTTCCTACTGCTATTCCAAATGCTAAGAAATAGATAGTAGTGGGGATTTTGATTCATCTGAATGATTTTACTAAAAAGATACATTGAGATTAATTTAATGATTCCCTCATTGACCTTTTCTATGGATTATAATGATTGCTTTTCCAACATTTTATCAAATCCCAGTTCATGAATTTATTTCACGAACATGATGCTTCATTCATTGTTGCTCTGGTCGCATTTAAACATAATTTCTATCCTGTCAACAGTAAAGAGGGACTAAAATGTTTTGAGCTTGTCCACTTTGGACCACTTCCAGAGCTGAAAACACATTAAACCGGATTGATTTTGTTGTGTAGATGGCTGAATGTGTTAAAATGGGCAAAACACATGAATTATGGTCAAAATCACAGCTGCTTTCTTTGTCGTGTTTATTCACTTCCTTTCCAGGTTGCTCATGTTTGTCCAGTCAGAAGTGTTTCTGACAGCTATGACCAGACTAGGCCAGGCTTAGGCTGGTTTTAGCTGTTTTTTCAACAGGGTACAATGGTTAGTTTTTGTAAGGGACACATTTCTGTGCAGTATTTAAGTGCTGTGTATTTTTAAGCATATTAGGCAACGCATTAGCTTAGCAACATGCTAATGTCAGACTCAATGAAACTGACTTTAAACAGAAAAGTCGATTATAAATATACCATATTATCATGGTTTAAATAGTAATCATGTATTTTTAGTTTTATTTGCAGTAAAAACATGGTTAATTTTTGTAAGGGACAACACAATATTTAAGTCCTCTGTATTTTTAAGCTTATTATGCTATCAAGGCACTAGCTTAGCAACATGCTAATGCCAGACTGCAATTGACTGCAAACAGAAAAGTCTATTATAAATATAATATTCAAAACTGTTGAGTAAAAATAGTTCTAATCTGTTTCACAACACTATTTCACGAAATATTTGTATCCTATGCATTTTTAGGTTTATTCGACTAAAAAGACATTAGCAACATGCTAATTTAAAACTGTGGATTTAACAGTACAAGGAGTAACTATAAATATTTTATATAATACAGAAAATGTTTGGATAAAAACGATTTATTACACATCATTTAACGTAATGTTTGTGTCTAGGCTATGCTCTGTATTTCTTATTAGACTACCAGACTAGAATTAATTGTTAATTGAGTCTCTGGTGTGCTTGATGCGAGGAATGCTACATGCTACACAGTTCCTGCCTATATAGAGTGCTCCAAATAAGTCACATGAGATTCCATCATGGTTGAAATACGGCCTCAGAAGGCCTATTTAGACCGTAAACAGCATATTCTCTCACTCTCTCTCTCTCTCTCTCTCTCTCTTTCTCTCTCACACACTATGGTTTCATCTTCTTTATTGGTCTACATAAAATCCTTTTAATCCTCTCAAAACGCTCTTTCTCCCTCTCTTGTTCTTTTCTGATCATATTTTCATTATTCCCTCCATCATGGGAGTGATGGAGATGAAACAGGTGCAGCGGGATCACGCGGCGATGAGAACAGGGGGATTTTCCCACCGAATAATATACGCTCTCTGACTGTCTGTGAGGATTTGGACTATATCTCTGCAGTGGCCTTGCGCCAGTCTGAGGGACAGCAAGAGGGGTTAATTACATACAGCACTGTACGAGGGCAGTAAGCAGAGAAGTACAGGACTAGCGGGAGGCCATTATGGACGGTGGAGGGGGGTTTGCAGTGGATTGAACGGAGAGAATGAGGGCGGTCCTAGGAATTTTTCATGGGATGTTAAGAGAGAAGTTCTGGGGCATTCTCTCCTGACAGCAGGAGCATGATACATGCATATGAATGCATGTGTGGAGCACGGCCATTTTTTATGGCTAGAGGGGTGGAAAAAAGTGACATATTTCTTTGCAATATAGGTACAGTCAGACAGCTGGCGATGTTATAGAGGTGGATGTGAATCATAAAACATGTTTTATGAAGAGTTTGTGTGCAAAAAGAGACTGGACGAGCAAAACAGGAGCAAGTCTGTTTGTTTGTTTTTTGGTGAAAGCGAGATGACATCAGAAAAATAATAAAAGCGCATTAAATTCCAGACTCTCTGACTCGAGCAGTTACTTTGAAGGGATGATGGATGTTTATGTGAGTCATTAAGTGGGCAGGTTTGCATCTCCTGGTTTATATCTACTCTGATGGTGAATCAAACGCATGTTAAACTACAACAGAAAGCTTATCACATGCACACACACACAATGTTTGAAGAGCTTTCCATTTACTAATTAAAAAATGGATATCTATTCATCTATTTTGGGTTTCTTCTTCATCAGACAGCTTGAGAAAGCGAATGTGCATGTTTGTGAACATTCGGTCTGATTTCATTCCTGACGCCTCAGTATTTCAGGAAAGACAGTAATATTCATTGACAGTACTGTATCTCTTTGCTCTCCCTCTCTTTTTCTTGCTTGAATGCGAGAGAAATGGGAGTTCATGGTCGTGCGGTTTTGTGCTTAGAGACACAATGTCCTGAAAGCAAATCGAATCTGAGAGAGAGACAGACAGAGAGAGAATTTAGTTCATTAGAGGCTTTTTGTTTGCTCATTTGTGGTGTAAGATAATATATCTGTGTGTTTGCTGCCGGATGTATCTGGGGCATGAAATATATTCTATACAAGTACATTAATGTAAATCTTCAAGCTTGTTTTTTTTACAGTATGTGTTGTTTTATACATATGATGAAATATGTCAGTATCAGTGTTGGTCATCGTACTTTAAAAAAGTAGTTAGTTAGTTAGTTACAAATTACTGCTCCCACAATGTAATTGAGTTAGTAACTCAGTTACCACATTGTAAAAGTAATTAGTTACTCAGCAAAGTAACTGTGACGTTATTTTTTATGTTACATAATGCTATTATGTCATATAACATCTTTAATATATAAGATGTTTATATTAACTGATTGAAGAATAAAAACACTAAGTATTTTAGAATTTTTTTTATTTATTTGAACTAAACAGATTACAGCCTGGCATATGATATGGATAGAAATAAAACATATAAAAAATAAATATTGAAAATAAAATTCAAGTACAAAATTAAGACAAACAAATTTAAACTTGGGTAAAAAGAAACAAAGGGAAACCTGGCCATTAGTGCAAATCTCTGTTACTGTATATTAGGCCTAACGTTACTGCACAATGAACAGAACACTATCCAACTCTTATGGTGCGTTCACACCAGACGCAAATAGAGCGTCTGGCGCGAGTGATTTCAATGTTAAGTCAATGCAAAGACGCGAATAGACAACCTTCGAAAATCAGCGAAACACATTCTTAAATAGACGCTGTCTTTATAAATAAACTGCATATCTGAGTTTAAAACAACTACATTCTCGCATTAAATACTTTTAAAACTAGATTTATTTGCGCAAGTCGCGTCTGGTGTGAACACAGCATTAAATGAGCTTGTCTTTGGCTGTTATAACTGTGTGTTATAAAACACTCTTATTGTGGCAGAGAGCAGTGACCTCAAGTGCTAACATCTTTCTTTTAATGTTGGGGAGTCGTGGCCTAATGGTTAGAGAGTCGGACTCCCAATCGAAAGGTTGTGAGTTCGAGTCCCGGGCCGGCAGGAATTGTGGGTGGGGGGAGTGCATGTACAGTTCTCTCTCCACCTTCAATACCACGACTTAGGTGCCCTTGAGCAAGGCATCGAAACCCCAACTGCTCCCCGGGCGCTGCAGCATAAATGGCTGCCCACTGCTCCGGGTGTGTGCTCACAGTGTGTGTGTGTGTGTGTGTGTGTGTGTTCACTGATCTGTGTGTGTGCATTTCGGATGGGTTAAATGCAGAGCACAAATTCTGAGTATGGGTCACCATACTTGGCTGAATGTCACTTCACTCACTCACACTCACTGAATGAAAATGCATATTAAATATTCATTACAGTAACATGTTAGCATGTGTTGATGTGAGGTGGTTCATAAGATTTGAGTCGCTTGAGGCAGACGTGGATAAAGTCTTTTATCCTGGGCATACCGTGCATGTTACAGAAACATTCTTGCCTTTAATTCCCGGTACTTCCAGTTCGAGAACGCCATTATCGCTGACGCCGTCTTGTGTTTAGTGGTTGTCAGAGACACCCCTCGCTGCAGACTGTAGCGCGGTGACGTCACGTATGTACATCACGTATGTGTTTACCGCGCATGCGCTTGTAATTTGCATTGCGTGATGATGTTAGTTGTTTTCGCGTCGTGCGTCCATTAAAACGATGTGCATACTTAACAGAAAACTCTAATAAAATGTTAAAGTATTAAAGGAAATTAAGGTGTAAAAAAAGACTGGAAAAACAACCATGTTTGTTTCATCTGAGGTAAAATTATACTGAATTAAAGTTTATTCTGTAATATCTGTGTAGTATCTTACTTACAATATATTAACATTCTGTTGCACTTTACTTCACTGTGTATATTTTAATATTACACTTTAATGTCACCTTATATTTCTTATTGAGCTAGTCAAAATTACAACAGATAAAGTACAGTCGTCGGACCTAATAGTGCAGATGGTAAAACGTGTTTTGTTCACAATTTGTTGCAATCGATCTGGGTCCGAATTTTGACCGTTTTTTTCTACCTTTTCAAAATTCAAATCACATCAGAAAAGCATTTTTATCCATAAAATTTATTTTATATTTTAAATAAAAACGAAGGAAATAATCAAAAAGTTGTGAGGGAGGGCTCTATTGTCCTAATATTGTGGCATCAATTTAATAATTTGTATTAAAATTATAATTTACACTCAGTAATTATTGCATACTGTTTTTTAATGTACTACAATACTGAGGTGCAAATAATTGCCACTATTTGCAATAAGTAAAATAAATAGCAGAAAATCCTGCTATTTTAACATAGTATAAATAGAATCTATAGCCATTTGCACTAAGTGTATATAGCCACTGCCTTTCTTATTTTAATCTTTCTTTTGCTATGGTTCTTTTTTTATCTATTTTTTAACTATACATTTGAACATTTTTCTTTTGCTTTGGCAATTCTGCATGTGAAACATTTAAGCCAATAAAATAGTTTTAAGTTCAGTTGACTACATACAGTATATTTTCAGTGTCTGCATCCCATTTTATGCAAGGTGCCTCGAAAAAAACCAAACTGATGACAGTGATCTTTTTTTATTTATTTCAAAGAACAAAACAGAAAATATAATTTTATATACACATATATATTAAGACTAGACATGACAAGAAAAAAATAATCTGAAATTCACCTCCATCACTGATAAAACAATAAGTCAAGCAGTGACGTACATACGTGACGTCACGGCGCTACAGTCTGCAGCGAGGAGTACTTTATTCAACCAAACTGTAGTAACGCGACACTTTACATTCTCAGTAACGATAACAGCGTTGCAATGACGGGAAAAGTAATTAATTAGCTTACTCCGTTACTGAAAATTTAACTCCGTTAGTAAGGCCGTTATACTTAAACGCCGTTATACTTAAAGCTTTTTTGAAAAGGAGCCATTTTCAAATTTCTCTACTATCAATATTAACTACATAAATCAAAAAATGAGTGAAATGATGATATATGGATTCTTCTTGTTCCTGATTGATTTTATGTGTTTCTGACACAGAAATTAAAGGAGAAGAGTATATTTTAATATGCCATTTGCATGTTCATTCCACAGAAAAGTGTACAATTTGTCAGTTTTTTGAAGAATTGTACTTTGAACATTGTAAATTAAATAAATTTCACATGTACTTAATATTTAACTACCTTTTTGAGCAGATTTTCCTGAATCTGACCTCTGCCCAGGGATTTCCTGCAGAGGCTGAATCTATGAGGTTACCAGGCACAACAGTACACACGGAGAACTATAAAATGAGATTTTGAGATTACTTGATGTACACAGAGAGGGGTCCTAGAGATTTAGCAAATCCAGCTACCTAAAAACAACCACATCACGTGTAGACAGGATTTAACCTAGACTATGTGAGTGTGTACAAATATGCTTTTCATCATCATGCATGTTCTTGGCATGTGTGTGTGTGTGTGTGTGTGTGTGTGAAGAATGGCAGGAGGATTACAGACCCTGAGAAAAGCATAGACAGAGACAGGAAGATTTATCTGCTAGAGGGACAGAAAGGGAGGGATGAGATGAACGAAAAGAGAGAAAAAGACATTGAAAAAAAGGTCTGGTACCAGCTGGTGGCCAATTAGCAAGAGAGCAGGAGAAACCGGCAGAGAAAAACAAGCGTGTGTGAGTCAGTGGGTACATTAGTGTGAACTGAAGAGGACTATTTCCATTATAATATCTCTATCGAGTAGCACTTGAGTGACAGAAATAAAGAAAAGTGCAGTAAAATTTCTATTCACAATGTAATCAATGAATTCCAGCTGTTTTATCTCCACTTTCACTGACCCTTTTTATGTTTTTGTGTATGTACAAAGCAGTCCAGAAGTCTGAGACCTCAATTAATTGTTTTTTCTGAGCTTAACCTTCAAATAAAATGAACAATTACAACACAGAAACATTAAAAATAATAATGAATATAGCTGCAAGCAGCAATTAAGGTGCCAGGCACAACAGAAGCAAGCAAGGCAGCGAACATCAGACCAACTGCAGCAATAAATAAGTGAAGCCAATTTAAGATGATTTTTATTAAAAATGTAAATGTAAAATGTGATAGGATTTAATGGTTTATCATTTGACTAATAGGCGGTTACCAAATTGATGTGGTTTGCTCAGTTTGAAATGACAATAGCACGCACAAAGTTTGGTGTCAATATATCATAACTTTGCAGAGTTACAGCCTCAGATTTGTTTATGTGTTAATATTTTAATACAATTTTGTCTATCGAAATAAAATTCATAACTTTTGGCCAGCATGGTCTACAGATGATCTGAGTTGAATTTGTTGAATATCGGACCAACGTTCTAGGAGGGGTTTGAAAAAGTATGTTTACAAAGAAAATCTGAATGGCAGACAGGAAGCATGACTGATTATGGCATAATTTGTATCAATGTTGTCAGCTGACCTGAAACCTTTTAAGTACCTTCAAGGCATGGTGTTAAAGACACATATAGAGTTCTGTAACGATATGCTAATGCGTTTGTAAAATATAGCATTTTATGACAAAATTCTAAATAGCCAAAATGGCAAACATGATAAAACTGGGTATGGTCTACAGACACCAGTTTTTTTGTATTTTTATTTTTGGCCAATACGCTCAGAAATTCTAAGCAAAAAAAGCTATTTTTCATAGCTCCCTAACCACTAGATGGAGCTGTGCAGAAACTGTACCCTCAGGTAATGGATGTTATAACACACAGCAAGTTTGGTCTCAATACACTAACATATTTTTACAACTTTTTAGATTTTCTTCTATTGAAGCTCAAGATGCTTTTTGGATCATCCCAAATTATTCATGTTTAACACACACTGATGACGTGCAAATTGCAATGCAAATTTAGTGATGTTTTCATAAAGACGAAAAAGAGACAAATACAAATACTAAGACATTGTGCAATCAAGCAGTTTTTCAGATCAACTTTTTAAATGAAATGTCGTGCAATGGAGGTTTGGACTCACATGTGCTGTGAAGCGTTGGGGAAGGCAGTGGTGTACTGAGGGGCTGAGTCCTCCGGGCCATGAGGGGCGGCGTGACTGATCACCATCATGATGGGTCGGTGAGGGTAGATCTTCTTTGACATGCGGAAGTAACTGATGCTGTCATTGGTTATGAGATCTGTCAGGTAGTCCTACAGGAGTTACAGAGATCTGAATCATGAATCTACTCATTTAAAATATTTCAGTCTCAGTTATTCAAAAGTTTATTATGCACACACATTTAACCCACTCATAAGCAACTTTTCTGTTGTCACAGAGCTTGAATGTCTGCCCCTTAGATGAGACTGATGAAAACCTGACAAAAGACTGAACTTTGAAAGCGAGCCAATGAGAGAAAGAGAGTGAGAGACAGAAAGAAAAGGATCTGACTTTGTTATAAATCAGACTAACAAGAATATCAATCAAACTGTTCAAGAATGGATGAAGAAATGACAAGGAATGAAGAAAGATGATGGGATTTTAAAAGATAATGTTCCACTTCATTGGCCACCTTGCACACACACCTTTGAGTATTCAAATCCATGTTTCTCTCGGACACCGTTCCTGCACAGAGTGTAGTTGTAGAAGCGGGAATTCTTCACCATGGCGACCCACTCCTTCCATCCCGGTGGAATGTAAGTCCCATTATACTCATTCAGATACTTCCCAAAGAATGCTGAGAAAACACAAACACAAAACGGTATAGTTATCATAAAGAAAATAGAGTTTAAAGGAGAGCAAAGTAGAGCATTGAGAAGTATAATAAAGTACAGCAGAGTACTGTACACTGTAAAAAATCCAAAGTTGAGAAAACGTAAAAGTTTAAGGCAACCAGGCCCTGGAGATTTTGTTTTTATAGGAGATTTTTGAGTTTTCTCAACTTTTTGTTGTATAAACTGAAAACAACAAGTTGAGAAAACTCAAAAAATTCCTGAAACTGGTTGCCTTAAACTTTTAAGTTTTGAGTACACCAGAGTTGAATAGAGAAAAGAACAGAGCAGAGTGAAGAATAGAAGAGGGAGGTACAGTAGAGTACAGGAAAGTAGAATAAAGCTGAGTAACATGATAGAGTCGAGTTGAGTAAATCAGTAAAAGGGAAATAGTATCTCACAGTAGAATAGAAGAGTAGAAAAGTGTATACTACAGTTGAGTAGTGTAGAACAGAAAACAGTTCAACAGAGTAAAGTGCAACAGAATAGAGTAAAACAGCGTAGAGTAGAGAACGGTAGAGTAGAACAGTGTATGGTAAAGTTGAGTAGAACAGAACAGAGTAGAGCACAGTTGAGTATAAGAGAGTACAGTGAGGAAGAGGATGGAGTTCAATAGAGTATTGTACAACAGAATAGAGCAAAACAGCATATAACAGAGTAGAGGTGAAGTTGTGGTAAATAGAAAAGAATAGAATAGAGTATGGAGAAGATCAGAGTAAGGAAGAGCAGTATAGAGTACAGTAGGTATGATAAATAGTCTAGAAGAGTAGAATTGAGCAGTGCAGTACGCTGTAGAGTACAATAAAGTAGAGTTAACTTGTTCTACTAAAAATACATTGCACATTTAAAATACAGTGGGCATATAGACAGAACCTGCATGTAGAGAAACAGAAGACAGAGATACGTGAAGATGGATGAACATTTGTGTTGGAAATGTTACATTAGAAAGGATGTTGGTCAGAGCCGGTCTCTCTCCTAGAGGAAGTGTGCTCTAATGGATCACTGTTACCACTAAAAGCCTGACTCACTGCCAGGTGTGTGTGTGTGTGAGAGAGGCGCAACATTCACAGCTGGTCATGCTATGTTTACATGCACATGGTAGTTTTGCATGATGTCTATGTCACAAACAGAAAACATCACACGCACACACGCACACACCACCATACATCCCAAAGGTTTTTAGTTTAATGAAAATCATCTGTTGAAGACAGATTATGTCAGTGTTCGTTCAAGAGTCTGTGATAGTGTGTTTGAGTGTGTGTGTGTGTGTGAGACCTGGGGGCCTGCCACACCGAATCTCTGGTGAGAGTGTGTGAAAAACCCAACTGACACAACTCTGACTGATGAAACAGCTCACAAATGAATGAGTGCTCAATCTATTAAATTAATTTGACATTCATGTCAGGTTGTTATTGTAAGGAAGAGTTATGTGCCATGATGCTTTGGTGTCTATCCAGAGTTTTTCAGATGGAAATCATCAAAAGCTATGAGGATATGAAAGTGTGATCTTAGAGCCACAGCTGCTACACTCTGATTAGGCTTTAATCTAGTCCAACAATGAAGTTTACGCTATAAAGATATAAAGAGCACAACTTCGCTACACTCCTCTACTTTAGGCGACTCTATTTCATTCCACTCTGCTTTTGTCTACGTTACTCTGTTCTACTCTATTTTAGTATAGGCTACTCAAATGTATTCTACTCTAAACTATGTTAGTGTATTTTAATCTACTCCACATTGTTCTACTCTAGCCTACTCATCTGTATGTTATTCTCCTTTATTTTAGTCAAGCCTATTCAAGTCTATTTTATTCTACTCTATGTTAGTCTGGTCTGCATTAATTAATTTTCTCAAGTCTATGTCACTCTATTCTACTCTATTTTGGTAGAGGCTATTTTAACTTATTTTATTTTAATCTACTTTACATTTTTATACATTAGTCTACGCATCTTGAGGCTATTCTCCTTCACTTTAGTCTACTCAACTCTACTCTACTCTACTTTAGTATATTCTATTCGTCTTTAATCTATTCTACATTATTCTATTGAAGCTCTTGTATTTTCCTTTATTATAGTCTAGTCAACTCTACTCTAGTACATATTACTCTACTTCAATCTAGTCTACATTATTCTACTAATCTCTACACTATTCTGTTCTACTCTGTTCCACTCTACTTCAGTATATGTCACTCTACTTCAATCTATTCTACATTATTCTACTAATTTCAACTTTACTTTAGTATAGTCTACTCAACTCAACTCAATTTTTAGTCTACTCTATTTTAGTCTAGTCCTCTGCTTTAATAAACTTTTCTCAAGTGGATGTTACTATATTCAGCTCTGCTAGTATAAGTATTCTACTCTACATTATACTCATGTCTACACTTCTGAAGGCTATTCATCTTTACATTACTATAGTCTAAAGACTACTTAACTAGTACTTAATTAGTCTACTTAACTCAATTCTACGCCACTTTAGTCGACACTACTCTACTTCAGTCTACATTATTCAACAAATTTCTAGGTTATTTTCCTTTACTTTAGTCTACTCCTCTGAACTCTATTCTACTCTTCTTCAGTCAATATTACTCTACAATTGTCTACATATTTCTAGGCTGTTTTTCTTTAATCTACTCAACTCTGTTGTACAGTCTGTGCTACTGTACTTTAATCTACTCTACTCATCTCTAGGCTATTCTCCTACTTTACTCTGTATTAGTCTTCACTGTTCTATGCTGTACCCATAGCTCTACTGCACTCTACACTACTGTACTCCACTCTACTTTACTAGTTTAACCAAGTAATCCTTCCAGTGTGTGTTTGTGAATGATGTCCACCTGTCCTGTAGCCAGTGCTGTTGAGGTAAACTCCAAAAGTGCGCGGCTCATGTTGGGCCTGCCAGGAGGGGGAAGAGCAGTTCTCGTTGTTGGTGTAGGTGTTGTGGTTGTGGGCGTATTTCCCCGTCAGCATGGAGGAGCGTGACGGACAGCACATGGGCGTGGTGACAAATGCATTGGAGAAGTGCGTTCCACCCTGTTCCATGATCCGCCGGGTCTTATTCATGACTTGCAGGGAGCCTGGATGAGAGAGAGAGTGAAAGAAGATCTGTCATATATTACTCAAGGTGACATAAAGTCTGCTCTACTTCAAAGAGAACTGGCTTCTACTTTTTCTCTTCCTCTACACAACACTAGACATCGACAGGATAAAGATATCAGTTCTTTCATTTATTCTATTTGTGACATCCCAGGATTTAATAGGAAATGTATTGGTTGTTTGCATCCTGGGAATTCATGTGACACCAGCAGCATGTGTGTGTGCATGAATGTGTTATGTTTAGAGATATTTGATACAGTCTTTATATTCATAAGTCACACACTGTTTATTAAAAGTCTCAATGACATTATGTACAGGAAATGAATGCTGCTCTTTTGTACACTATTTATCAAAGAACCCTAATATCTTCAAATAGAAAAGAGTTCTTTTAAATTATAATGATATTTAACAATATTTCAGTTTCCACCAATAAAAAAGCAGCACAACTGTTTCTTGAGCACCAAATCAGCCTAATATGATGATTTCAGAAGAATAATGTGACAATGAAGACTCCTGTAGAGTAATGATACTGAAAATTCAGCTTTGTATCACAGTAATAAATGATTGTTTAACTGTATTTTTGATCAAATAAATACAGCCTTGGTGAGCATAAGAGACTGCAAAAAGCCAATTTTGCAATTTACAATTTCAGTTTTAAAAAGCCCATTTTTTATTATAACTTATGGGAACAAAGCTCAGTGAACCCACACAACCTACACCCTGATTGGCTCAAATTATATGATCAGAGACAGGAAGTCTAATTCACTTTGGCCTTTTCAGACAGGATAACCACACCTCTACAGGTTCATGCAGAAAGGTCAGCACATACAAATGTGCACACTGCAAAAATACTCTTTGCCCTTCACACACAAAGGTCAGGATGAATGGACAATATTGTATAAATCATCATTCACCCAGACAAGCACTCAAGAGGAAACGAGATGAGACTTGGACAGTCATCTCTCTGCCGCATCCATAATTACAGCTTACACACGCATGTGTGTGTGTGCATATGAAATCAACACTGTCCAGTGCTGAGAGGAGTGGGGACTTTCCTTCCTAATTGAATCACTGTCTTCCGCTCTGACAAAGCCCAAGATGTCTCTTTTTCACCACATAGAGACAGTCTGTAAAAAATAAATGAGCTCTCACACACACAAACACATTCAACACAAGCAAAGGCTCTTTCAGCATTAGCTCCATCTTGTACCTGTAACCCTTTTAGACTGAGAGATCTTATTTGCTTTCTAAACAACGGCTTTGTTTTTTAGGACCAAATGACATGGGACTGAGAATTTTTTTTATTTTTTTTAACAAATGGTTAGCTCAGGTTATACTGGTTAAATACATAGAATTAAATAAAGCAGTAGAAATACATTACTGTACAGTAGCTTTTTTTAATGTTTTTAAAGGAAATCTTTTAAGCTGCATTTATTCAGATAAAAAAACCCACTAATATTTAGGAATATTATTTCAACTTAATATAACTGTTCTCTATTTCAATATATTTTAAAATGTTATTTATTCCTGTGCTGCAAAGCTGAATTTTCTGCATCATTCCTCCAGTCTTCAGTGTTAAACGATCCTTCAGAAATCATTCTAATATGCTGATTTGCTGCTCAAGAAACATTTCTGAATATGAATAAAAATTCAAAAGAATGGCATTTATTTGAAAGCATTTACTTGTATCATTATGAATGTCTGTACTGTCATCCTTGCTGAATAAACGCATTACAAAAGCATAACAAAATCTTACTCACCCCAAGTCTATTTAAACAATCTGACTCTAAAATCTGATTGGAATAGCTCTCACTGGAATCAGTGGATGATTTGAACTAGTGTCTTTTATTATATTGCGGATGTAAAGCATGTCATCATGGTTAAGGGAGTTTTAGGCATTCCAGTGCATGCTGTGCCAAACAACATCCCTGAAACATTTGAAGATGACTGTAACATATGGACTCTCACAGCTTATTGTTTTATTTTGTCTCCAAAAACCCAAGGATGCTGAAGTTTCTCTTTGAGATAGCTTGTCATAAATGATCCTAAAGGTATCCGAGTGTTCTTTTTCCACTCACCTAATTCAATGTCCTGGTCATCAGTGAGGATGAGGATGATGTTGGGACGGATGTTGCGCCGGTCTCGCTGGAATCGAGGTTTCAGTCTCTGATTGGACTGGAAGATGGAGGCATGAGCCACCGCCAACACGGCCAGCAGCACCAAGAGCCGGGCCGCCAGCCCCTGCGTCGCCATCTCAGGGCTCCTGCTCACTCTATACTGACTTCACCTTGTGGCACCTGTAGGGAGAAGATAAAGAGGTTGTGTCAGCATGTGGTTTCGCCAGAGAGATCTTATTTATGGTAAATTATTAATGACCTTAATTGTTATAGCTGTAAGTTAGGCCTATATATAAACATGCAGCTTCTCTTGCACTTAAAATATTACATGAAATGTAGGCTACAGCATGACCTGGACGCAAAGATAAAATCAACATAAGGAGTCAGCTAACAAAGTTCAAAATATGGTATGCAGAGCAGAAGTGCCACAAAACAGGATTCAGATTCATAAATGGTACAGAAAAAGTTAGATGTTGGATATAATGACAAGAGATGAGATGCCACATTTTTACAGACATCTGGACTAACTTAATAATTTGACATTTATTAGTGTTCTGCTCTAAACTCTTGGTACACTGTACCACCAATACTTCACGTTTTGCTCAATAAATATCACCGCTCAAGCTTAGAGGCAGAGGAGAAACTTTCACACTGTACAACGAAGAACAAAAATACACTATATGTACAAGGCCACTGACAAGAAAGTTGTTTAGTAACTACCTTTCAGAATTGTTGATGATTTGAAAAGTCATGATGAAATGTTGAAATTATGACAACAAAAAAAAGTTAAATTATAAGTCATAATTATGACATTTTGCAATTTTGTCATAATAAAGTTAGTAAAATATAACGTTATAGTTATTGTCTTTTATTTTAAATTTATTATAATGTCATAACCATACCTTTTATGTTGAAATTTTGACTTAATTCTACATTTATTTGTATAATTAAATTTCTTTCTAATTTCTAACAAAGTTTTGCATCATATTTTTTAGCCTTTTAATCACAAAATCTGAGATTTTGACAGCAAACTTTACCATATTTTTTAGTTGTTTTTGAACGCTACTTTTCTAGAATAAAATTAAAAATAAATAAATGTAGGCCTATACAATTTATATAAGGCATCTAGCATCTAGTTATATAAGGCATCAATTTTATATTAAATAGAAAATGCATGCAACTCCAAAAATAAAATACAAAGTACTGATATTTATATGTAACGACAATAGTGAATTAGACACATTTTTTCCACTTGCAAGTGTCTGTTCAGTCTATTTGCCCCCCAAAAACCTTATTTGGGTCCTCTGCAGTGAGTTTATAAGATTAAAAAATACTGCCCTACAACTCAACTCAAGTTAAATCAAACCATCGCCTTTCCATAATGAGAGATGATGAATCGTGCTTGGAATAAGCTGCCTCTCTCATTGAGTTTATATTATGGTCGCCATCTAATTTGAGCCCAGTGAATTAGGGTCTTCATAAACACACACACACATGCAGTGTCTAGGGTAAGGCTTTTATTGATGCACAATGCTGTTTCATGCACTGTAATCATTTCTTGAGCATGAATAATTTAATAGGATGGAATCCCCTTCTCAGCTGCTAATCTGTACTGGAATATAAAACCCCACCCACTGCTACCCACCATGAGCTAAATACACCCACCACGCACACAGCAGGGACTAATCTCAAACCAGGGAGGGTCTGGAGAGCATAAACAAGCGGAGGAGAGCAAGAGAGCGATAACCAGAGGAATCAGGCAGAGGTGAAGAGGAGTAGCATGAGCTGGAGTGCTTGAAGATGTCACGTCTTTGAGTCAAAGAGCAGATCCATGCTGAGAACATCACTTTCACTGAATTATCACACACAGCGACTCTTTAATATTGTAATACTCCTCTTTGTGGAATTCAAAGCAGCTCATGTCGCTTGTTTCTCATTCTGCCACGCTGTGGTTGTTGCTGTCTAGGTGCACAGAGTAGGAACTGACAGTCATGCTGTCGCCATATAAATATAATAACTAGTCGCTTTATTATAGTGACGTACCTAAGTTAAAATTCTGGCTGCTATGGTATTAATTTGTACTTTCTGGTTAATAATTGATAAATGGCTGGCATTAAAATTGTATACTATTGTATACTTGATTTGTTTTTAAAACAGTTATAATTATATAAAAAATTAGGCATTATAATGTACAGTATAAAAAACTACATTACAGACTGTAGCTTTCAAAAGTTAGTGGACCCTAAAGGAGAAGAACAAATCATTACCTTTATTTCGATAATGCCAAAGGGTAAATAACTCATTATCCATCCCTATATACATCAGCCTGCATAAATCTCCGAAAAGACACTGGGGTCCGAAAGAAACTTAATTCAAAGCAGGAAATAAAATGATGACATAAAATGATTAAGAAATATTTCAGATTCTATTTCGAATGGTTACTAATCATAGAAGTCAATTTGTGACACTGATCATATGACGGACAGATGTTCTTCTATCGAAGCTTCTATTATAATCCCTGGATCTTCTCAAGTCATGCTGGAGAACAAGACCATCAGGTTTCACACAAACTTGTGGAGTTGAGCGTGACATGCAGTACGTACTAATTATTAACATTCTGATATTCACATTATTTTACATTCAACTTTTCACTGTCACGCTAAAATTAAATTGAGTTCAATTTGAGAATGCTAAATCAAACAGTTTCCACAAGTGGTCTCAGATCGCTGTGTGTCAATCTGTACAAATTACACTTGCAGTATTCGTGTCTGTAATGTATGTTGAGGATACCAGGAGTATATTCATGCCAAGACAGCTGTGCGCCTCAAGAAAAGCATTAAAAAAAAGGAAAGGAATGAAAGAGCGAAGAAAGCAGATACTAGTCTCCGAGGAGACAAATTACAAACCCCTTTAACCCTCCGAGACATTAATACAACCACACAAACATCTCCGTCTACATTCAAAACACTCAGATCCACAACCTCATTCATGTGCACCAGCATTGACACAAAAATATTGTCAAAGACAATCATGCAGAAATTGTAAAATAATGTTATTCTTCACATAACCAATAGTGTATTGACAAAAAGACATGTCTTTGATGAAACGCTCACTCTTTGGTGCTCTGCATGCTAGTGTACCGATCGGAAAGAGCCTTTAGCACCTCGAGAACCATTGATTTCAGTTACATTTCTGTTATATTTATGGAAAGTCACACTGACTTTTGGCAGATTGGACCAGGGTGGTCAAGGTCCACAGAATATGAATGACAGCGTAGCATGATTTTTAATAGATTCTGGTAAATTATAAAGCACATGATAGAGTCTAATAGGTAGCTTGCGCTCAGTCATTTCGCTTTTTCTATTTTCGCTCTACGTCTCTCTTATTTTACGACGCAGATAAAATTAGCACGAGGAATGTCCAGCTGACATGACTGACCCTTCCATGTGTATTCGGAGTAAGATTCATAAGATGAATCAAAGAAGGTTCTCAAGACACTTGAATGACAAAAGGACTTTAACGTTTATTATTTTTCCTGTAGTGAAGTGAAGACTGATACTACTGCAAACCATTTCAGTTTCATTCCCTCCCCTTGGCTTTTGTACATTATACTGTACACTTTATCTGCGTTTCTAGAGATTTCACACTTATGGCTGCTTTTGTCCGAAACACAATATACGGTTACCCAGCTCATAGCCACTAGAGAGAGAAAGACTGACACGGTCTCTTTTACTGCCGGTCCTCACAGGAACTGTAAAGACAGGGGCTTTATTCGAAGATTATATACAAAAGAACAGGATACACAGAACACTGCTATTACTGTTTGAACAGAGACTTTTGAAGCATTTACTCTACCATAAACAAAAAAATGGATGTGTAGTTTACTGAGAGTAAGGTGTGTTTTTACACAATTCTATAAACACCAATGTTCAAAAGTGTTACTTTTATAATTTACATACTCTAAACTATTCTTCAGCCAAATCATATAGTTTGTGGTCACCAAGCAACACAGCAAATAGGTGCTTTATTATAGTATGTGTGTTTTTGGGAGTGCGTTTATAGTACAGAATATATGAATATGGCTTATCCAATAAAAATTTAGAGCAATAACTATCCATTTTATAATCCAAAAATATAATTTGAAAAAATATATATGATTTTATATCAGCATACACATTAAATTATTTTTCATTCCACCTTTTTTTAGGAATATGGATTTAAATGTGAATTTGAATTCCAGTTTGAATTCTATCGGAATTTGCATGTGAACTGTGAATTCAAATTGTAAATGAAATTGGATACAATCATGCAGCACATCTGAACTGTATTACACTTTTAATTTATATATACATCTAAATTGTTTCTGTCTTTGCATTTCAATTTGAAATCTGGATTTAAATGTCAACTGTGAACTCAAATTGTATCTGAATTTGGATGTAAATATGCAGTATGTAAACTGCATTCTGATTTTGATTGAAATATAAATCCGAAATGGATCCGTTTTTGCATTTACATTCGAAATCTGGATTTAAATGTCAACCGTGAACTCAGATTGTAACATAATTTGAATTGCATTTGGGTTTTGGTTAAATTATAAATTTGAATTGCATGTGGATTTCCATTCAAATTTAATTTGGAACTATATCTGGATTACCATTTAAATATAAACGGAACTGTATTAAGATTCCCTTTTAAATTTACATTTGAAATAGTTTTAGAATTAAACTAAGTTTGAGGATTTAAGAGGCTAAAATACTAGAAACTATAAAAACGGAGCAGAATTTATACAACTTACTAGCCTGAAGTGAGCAGAATCTGGGTTAATGTAGAGTCCCTCAACAGAGGCACAAACCCCCAACTTCACTTTTCAGGAAAACACCTCTCCTCCACTCGTCTCTCTGTGTCCCTCATTCTAAACCTCCTTTCCTCTTCTCTCACCTCCTCGCACAGAATCTCCTGCTTGTTATCACTGTCATCCCTGTCTCTTTCTGCTCTCAAACACCTCTCTCTCACGTCTCGTTCCCTCAGTTCCGCGAGTACCTCATGGTGTTGATGTCAGATGCCTTGGTCTGTCTCGCTCAGCGCAGCTGCTCATCCCACATGGAAGCAGAAATATCCAGATATGGAGCGCGAGGGCTATGGGACCATTTAATGGGATCCTTGATAACAAGATACGGTGGTAACACTCCATACACAGCACTTCCTCATCTGTCTCTGTAGGTCACTGCGCTGTAGCTATATCCCTCTCTCTCTCTCTTTCTCTCTCTCACACAGTTGGAGTTGCTCATGTGCGCTCCTCTCTCTTCACTTCTCTTCTCCCCCCCATCCAGGCTCTCTCATTCTAGCTTTATCGCAACCCCTCTCTCTCTTTCTCTCTCTCTCCTGCTTTAATTCTATTCCCACTCGTCTCTTCTCCTCTCTCTCAGGATTGATGTGTTGTAACCTTGAGCTCTGCTGCTTTCAATTTATTGTCCCTCTCACCCCCGTCCCATCTCCCATCTTTGGTAAGGGTTAACGGAGCATCGCGCCGTAACAAAACCGAGGACGAGGGTCCCATCTGCGTCCCGTTTCTGCTCCGCCGACCACGCTGCTCTGCATACAGGCACATTCATTTACATTACATTATATTAACAAGCACCTCAAATGAAAGCTCTCGCTGTTTATATTTACATGAGTTCTAAATGAAAGCCCGCCACATTTAAATTCAGATGAATTACTGCAAGAGCCGCTGTTTTATTTGAAGCAAAACGGTGCTTGTATTTACATACCAATGATTTGTGCGTGCAAACTGCATGCAAATTGATGCAGTTGGGGTTTGCCCCAATATATATATATATATATATATATATATATATATATATATATATATATATATATATATATATATATACATATATATATACATAAATGTATAAAAACATAAAATGTTAAATATAAAAAAATATATTTATTTATAAGAAATTGTAGCATATTTATATATTTATAAAAATTTCTTGACTAAAGGGGTTTAAGGGGCTTATCATTTAGTAAATGGTTACATTTCTTTGTTAACATTTTTTTTTCATTCTCTAGTTTATTTTAAATAATAATAATAGTAATAATTTAAACAATATTATTATTTATATTACTCTAATAGCCTATTTGAGTATTTATAATTTAGCACAGTTAATATACAGGTAATTATATGAATATATGTAATTTATCCACTATATGCACCATTTCTTTTTAACCATTTTGTAGTAATGTTATTTTCCTTCAATTGCTCATTTTAAATTGGTTTGTGGTTTGAAAATGAATTTTTACAAGTACAAATACTCAATGTGGTCTCTAAATGAATATGAGCTCATAAAACAATGATCAAAATGTTGCTTATAACAAGTTTTAGATGAGCTATAGTACCTCGTCACAATGCTGAGCATGTCAAAATCCCAAAAGAACTTCCTATCTTTCACTACCAATTGACTACTTGCTAAATGCTGTCTTTCTTAAACAGGAGATAAATGTGTGTTGTAAAGTGGTTTGAGTAAAAAACAACCACAAGAGAACTGAAGAGGTTTTGTTTGTAAAGACCCTGATGGACTATGGCCGTCTGGGGCAGAGAAGTATTGATTCAACATACACACACGCACACACACACACACACACACACACACACACGCACACACACACCAGAATACATCCTCACATACAGAGAAATGACGACAGACCAGACGCACTTCAGACATCTGTCTATGACCGCGAAGACAGCTGGAATTTTCAACTTAACCCTTCGCTATTCACAACTAATCCCACAACTATTCTGCCATGAATTTCCCGAAAAATGCTCTACAGTTCCCACTGTGAGCAGCTCAACAGACCGTGTCTTTGTTATTGTCAGAGAGACACAGAGAGAGAGCGAGAGAAAAGAACTGTCAAATTGTCTGGCCTTTCTTTTTAATTAACTTTGTCCATTTGCTCTTCTTATCGGAGTACATTAAAAAAAGGCCACCCAGACAGACACAGAGAGAGAGAGACAATGTGTGCGTGTGTATGATTAAACATAAAACGTACTTGAATAACAGGCTGCTTATTAATAAATGAAACAAGAAGACAACACTCTAAGCCCATTTTCACACACTGCAGCAGATTCACATCTAGAAGCTAGTTAACTATTAAACCAAAAGAGTAAATCCAACACATTTCTTTTTTATTACTATTTATTTTATTTATTAAATTGTTATTGATTGTTATTTAATATTTAATATTGGTGCTCATTGCCTGATTTTTACATTTAGGTTAGTTTCACAATTTGTGACACTGGACCTCAAAACCAGTCATAAGGGCAAATTTCTCGAAATTGAGATATATACATAATCTGAAAGCTGAATGGATAAGCTTTCCATTGATGTATGGTTTGTTAGGATCGGACAATATTTGGCCGAGATACAACTGTTTGAAAATCTGGAATCTGAGGATGCAAAAAAAAAAAAAAACTAAATATGGAAAAAATGTCCTTTAAATTTGTCCTAATGAAGTTCTTAGCAATGCATATTACTAATCAAAAATTAAATTGTCATATATTTATGGTAGACAATTTACAAAATATCATCATGGAACATGATCTTTACTTAATATCCTAATGATTTTTGCCATAAAAGAAAAATCGATAATTTTGACCCACACAATGTTTTTTGGCTATTGCTAAAAATACACCCCAGTGACATAAGACTGGTTTTGTGCTCCAGGGTCACACGAACACACACACACACACACACACACACACACACACATATATATATATATATATATATATATATATATATGTATACACACACTTTTTTTCTGATTTAATTTTTCTGGATTCCATTTTTTTCTGGTAGACTTTAGTGTTTTATTTCTGTCTTTGTTGAGACCAAATAGATTTGAAATTTAATATGAGCTATAACATAAAATAATTATCAGTTCCCTGTCAAGGGAACTTCGAACTGCGTCCTCTAGGGGTCGCTTTGGGGAACACCTTGTCATGACCCGTGTCTGAAGCATACTTTGAAAAACGCCAACGTGTTGGCCGGCAACAGCCTCTGACGTCACTACCGGCGCGACTATAAATACGCGGCAGTAGGACCCGTCACTTATCTTCTTCATCTTCATTGACTGTTTTGTTTGAAGCGTGCATCTGAGAAATTGGCCAAAACGGTAAGAGCGATCCATCATTGTTATCATGGCATCCACTAGCAAGGCTTTTAAACAGTGTGTGCATCCGTGTCAGCGTTATCTGACACCTGATTACACACACAGTCTTTGCGTCTCTTGTTTGGGCGAAGAGCACGCGCGCGATGTCCTTGAGGGGGGGCAATCTGCGTGCACTTCGAGCATTTTTCTGTGAAAAAGCTCCGCTCTTGTTTGTCTCACTTTTCGAGGAAATGGCGTTATTTGTCTGACCATAGCCCTCCAGCCCAGGTGAGCCTTCCAGTCTTGCCTGACTTACATGCAGAAGTCGAAAAGGAATGGAAGAGGCCGTTTTCCTCTCACATCCATCGGTTTCAGCATACGAGTTATGCTAATACCGAGGGCATGCACGAAAACGGCTATGAGAGGATGCCCCCTGTAGAAGAGACGCTGGCTAGCTATCTCTCTGTGGGGGAAACATCCTCTCTTAAATCTCCCTCTTTGCCATCTAAGCCCCTCCAGGATACATCCCGCTTAAATGGCAGGTCATACGCAGCAGCAGGTCAGGCTGTGGCTTCGTTGCACAAAATGGCAGTGCTTCAGGCTTACCAGGCTGACCTGCTGAAGGACCTGGATACAGGCGAGGGCCTTTCAGCTGACCAGGTAGCCGAGCTGCGCCGCACCACAGACCTCTCTCTCCGTGCTACCAAACAGGCCGCCTCCACCATGGGCAGGTCTATGGCGGCCATGGTGGTAACGGAGAGACATCTGTGGGTGAACCTGGCAGACATCGGGAGGGAAGAAAGGGGGTTTCTTCTCAATGCTCCGGTCTTGCCTTCTGAGCCTTTTGGTACCTCTGTCGAGATGGTGGTCAAAAAGTTCAGGGAGGCAAGGGCTTGCTTAGCTGCCTTTAAATCCTTCATTCCATGAAGGTCCAGGTCTGAGCCCGAACAACAAAGGGGTAGTTACTCACTTCCTTTGGATGTTTTTAACTTCTGCTTTTATCCTCCCCTGCCTAATTCCCCTGTAACCACCAGCTCTCCACCTGATCAAGGTTAGGTGGAAAATTTCTCTCATAACAGTCTCCTATGCAGGACCTATGATGTTTTTGGTTGGTCCTATATTCATAGTAACCAACTTACTGATGGTCTTGACCAAAAGGGGGCGCCCCGTGAGCGGGACTCCAGTACAGGAGGGTGGGTGAGTATGTAACCCTTTCTTTATCTGCTTATGGGTGTTATATTGCTGGTGGTTATATGTCTACTAACAAACTCAGTGAGTTTCCTTTACAGTGCTCAGTTACGGCCTTGTGTTCTGGTATTAGGTGGCCAAGATCACAGGCTTTCGGCAGGAGCCTGGCTGATCATCAGAACTGGCACAGCTCTGCAGGGAATTTCATGGATGTCCGACCAGGTCACCCTGAGGGGCCTCCTGGCCACTTGGCGCATTTGGCGGGATGTCCGGCCAGGTCACCCTGAGGGGCCTCCTGGCCACTTAGCGACATCCAATGGGAAGGTGGAGGTGGAAGTTACGGAAGTCTTTCTGTATGTACTGCCGGTGATGCTTCCCTCGCTTGAGGTTTGGAAAATTGGAGCTGGCCTCTCCCGTGCGATCCAGCGCCTCTGCGATGCTTAGGAACCTTTCAGTACACACACTAAGCCTGTGTACTTTCTCAAAACCACATGGTGGTCAGTGTGCACGTGAACACTTTGCGCACTGTCTGAAATCCACGTAAGTGGTAAGTGTGCACGCAAGACTCTGTGCACTTTCTGAAATCCACGTAAGTGGTAAGTGTGCACACAAGACTCTGCGCATTTTCTGAAATCCTGTACGGTAGGGGTTACGCGCTCCGCTTCGTTCCCTTTCTTAAGATGATTAGCCCTGGGTTCCTTGGGCTTCATTCAGCCAGTGTGTATTTGTTATACACCTTAAACATTGCTTCCCGCAACATGAGGGGCTGTTTGGGCAAATCTCGTGGTAGTTTAGCAGCACTCCCTTTATTCCAAAAATAAAAAATAAAGGGGTCGCCTATGAGCGTGCTTTTCTGAGCTCGGAGTCCTCCTCTCATATGAGACTGAATGCTCAGTTTTTTCACCAGAGTGCTCCAGCACAACATACTGCTTTTGAGATGCACGGTGAGAGCAGACATCCTGTTGAGGCAGGGGCTGAGGCTCAGGGAATGGCGCCTTCGCACCAAGGTGATGAAGCAGAGTTGGAGAGGTTGGCCAGACTTGGGTGGATCTGTGTGTGACTCGAAGGGCATCGCACTACCCCCTCTGGCTTCCTCTGACTCATCCAGCTCCACTGGGGCTGGACGCCATGGTACAGGCGTGGCCGAGGCTTCATCTGTACATTTCTTGCTCCAATTGCTCTGCTCCCGGGCCATTCCATCTATGAGCTGCTCTATCAGAGTGCCACAAGAGCCCCTCCTTAGAACAGTATTTGTAAATCCATGCTATGGTAAGTGTGCACATGAAGTCTTTGGACACTTTCTGAAATCCACACTGTGGTAAGTTTGCACGCTAGTACTCTGCGTTCTTTCTAAAATCCTATATGGTGAGGCCTTCGCACGGTTGCTTCGTGCCCTTTCTTTAGTCGGTTTAAGCCCCGTTCATCTTGGGCGCCACTCCACCCATGTATCCTCTGATACTAGAACAGGGTGTTGCTACTAGAGAACTGTTGAGACAGCTCTTTCGGCAAGTTTTTGCGAAAGCTAGCAGTAGCCCCTGGGTGACAGGCAAGACTTGGTAAAGAACATGCAAGGTTCTTAGCCGTATCCCTTTAAAGGAATCTTTCATGATTCCAAGCCTTCAGCTCTACCCCGGGCCGGGGCCCTACAGGTAAGTTGGGTATGTAGCTTAGGTCTTTGGCCATAAGGGATAATGTCATGGACAGCCGTCTAACCGTCCAAAGGGGCGACTCCCAGTGAAATGGTAGAGTTGGTACTTAGTGTTTGCCATGGTTCTGGCCTGCACTCCCCTCAGCATGGCGGCGTGGGTATACTGTTCCCCAAAGCGACCCCTTGAGGATGCAGTTCGAAGTTCCCTTGACAGGGAACGTCTCAGGTTACGAATGTAACCATGGTTCCCTGAGAGGGAACGAGACACTGCGTCCTCTAGCTCCCTGCCATGCTTCGGACGCAAGCTTCACAAAGAAGATAAGTGACGGGTCCTAATGGCGCCGGTAGTGACGTCAGAGGCTGTCGCCGGCCAACATGTTGGCGTTTTTCAAAGTATGCTTCAGACACGGGTCACGACGAGGTGTTCCCCAAAGCGACCGCTAGAGGACGCAGTGTCTCGTTCCCTCTCAGGGAACCATGGTTACATTCGTAACCTGAGATGTTTTTCTGTACACAGATATTTAATATCTGCATATCTTAAAAGAAAACAAAAGAAGAGAACAATGAATGAAAAAAGCCTAACAGAAACTAATAAACAGGGCTATTATTGTTAACTAAATCTAAAACCAAAAGTAAAACCATAAAGCATTTTATGTTAAAATAAATTTAAAATAAATATATATAAACACAAAAAATTATGAAGACTTTAACAATAAAACAACAACAACAACAAAATCATACAAATGAAAACATTTGATAACTATTTGAATTTTTTTTTTAAAACTACAATAATATCTCAGTGATACTAAAATAAATAAAAATATTCCAAATTTCTTATTTAGAATATGTTGATAGTAATACAATCTTCAAAGGGATTTCCCACATACCACAGCACATGATAAATACTACAACTATCACTACTTCTACTACTACTACTACTAATAAAAAAAACATAAAAAACATGAAGCTTTAAATCTTATTGTTAAATATTTTAATTAAAGTGTAAAGCAGAAATAAATAATGAACAAAATGAACAGCCTGAAATCACAAATCTGCATTCACAGACTGACACTAATTAACTCAACAAAACACCTGCTGCACACATCATATCAGAACATCAGCACAGGCTCAATGTCTCGGCATTCGCTGAGTCGAGACTTCAGATTTGAGAGCTATTTCAGGTCTGGGTTTTATTGCCGTGACGAACATGTGGATGACTTGTATTAAATAAGGGCATTAATGAAGAGTCCTTGATGATAACAGCAATTAATCCTTCTCTATTAGTGTCTGCTAGCCTCTAATTACACCTGCTAATTATAATTCATCTCTCTCTTTCTCTCTGCACTGCTCTGGTGTGTCTCTGCCTCCCACACCACTTCAAAAATATGACAAAAATCTCCTTAAACTCATTTTAGAATTGCACTGCATTTGAATTTAGTTTCGCCACAATGTAGCTGTATTTGTGTTGTCAAGGGAAAGGTTTGTCATTAAAATGAATTGTATTTACAATTGCACTAAATGATGTGAATTATGAGGCAGGGAGCGTTGAAACAGGGTGTCAAACTGTTTAATGGAGAGATTCAGTGTGGGTTAAGTGGTTTGTGTGAACTACTGTAGTACACAACAGTGTTCTGTTTTTGCTGTGAGTCAATGTAAGGTAAGGTAATTACAATCCACTGGATACACTTTAATGAAGATTTATGAATACACTTTGATGAAAAAAATTGCATTGAAATATATCAACACACTACCTTTTCAAAGTTTGGGGACAGTTTATTTATTTATTTATTTTTACAAAATTCATACTTTTATTCAGCAAGGACACATTCAATTGATAAAAAAATTCTGTAAATATTTATAAAGCCTTAATTATTAGACTTAATAATCATCATTATTAAAAAAGAAAATATATATATTTGAAAGAAATGCTTTTCTTTTGAACTTCCTATTCTAAAAGAAAAAAAAGGTGAAAAATAGGTTTTACAGTTTTACCAAAATATGAAGTGGCTCAACTGTTTTCAATATTGATAATAATCAGAAATGTTTCTTGAGCAGCAGATCAGTATATTATACTGATTTCCGAAGGAACATGTGACACTGAAGACTGGCGTAATGATGCTGAAAATACAGCTTTGATAAATAAATAAATTACATTTTTAATTAAAATATATTCCAATAGAAAGGAGTTATATAAAAAATAAAAGTAGTTAGAAATGCCAATATAATTATATTATATATATATATATATATATATATATATATATATATATATATATATATATATATAATTATTTAACTCTTATCTATTAATATTAATACATTTCATTGTGTAATATATAAGATACAACAAGATTCAACACAATAAAACAACAGTATGAATTTAAATGTCAGTATTTGAAACATTTGGAGACCTCCAGCTTGTTAACAGTGAATTTATGAGAATGTTTGTTCTGTAATTAATATGACACACATCTTGCTTGTTTAAAAGCCCCATGTGTTTTTCCTCGTGTATCTGAGTGATTTACAACTCTATTACAATAAACAGTCTGAGGATTTTAAGATTTGGCTGAAGAAGTGTGTGTGTGTGTGTGTGTGTGTGTGTGCACGTGCTGGCTTGATTGACAGGCTTAACGACTGCATACAGAAAGTAATTAATTTAGTTTTGGGGAGGCCGTACAGACATTAAGAACAGTAGGAACTAGTCAGTAATGGGCTTTAATTACTGATGCGGTGCAGAGAAACCACACATGCATAACTTGTAACCCTTGTGCAAGATGTTGCTCTGCAAGCAAAATGAATACCACAAAATAAATTCTTTAAGACAATGACAGAAAGAAGAAGAAGAAAGAACATGTTAATCACTCATGCAATGAAATGCTAAAGCCCTTTGGAAAACAATGCATGCTCAAGAACTCCCGCCAACGTATTTGCAACTTACCACTGCTCCATTTGCCTGTATGTGTGTGTGTGTGTGTGTGCGTTTGACATGCTCTCATTGACTATGAACTCTGGAGCTGTGCCAAGGCTGCTAATTAATTTGCACATTAACCAAATGTGTGTAATTGCTTGAGTGTGTGTGTGTGTGCATGACTACACCGAAAGAATAAACGACTTGCCTTATCCACTTTGGCTTGCTGCAAAATAAAATGCACCATACCAAGAGTTCTCTCCAAAGTAAAGTGTGTAAACGTTTCTAGTGTGATTTCTGTTTAACACACATCATGCTCAATTATACGTTATTCAGTGTTTCTAATCATTCCCAGATCTCACTGGGCACCGTGCAAAAAGATGAAAGTGACTTAAATGAAGTGTGACCTTTTCCCCTCAGTTTTCAATGGTTCTTTTTGCTGCTGCTTTGCTAATTAGTTATTTAGCTGACACTTTCTAATCCAAAACCATTTATGGTACACTAAATAAAACCACAGTCCCTTTGGAGCAGCCTGAGGTCAGGTGCCATGCTAGAAGACACACCGATGACAGTTCAAGGACCAATCAAACCTGCAAACCACTGCGAACTATTGAACCCTTAATACAAAAAAGTAATATTAATTCCAAATATGCAAACACATTCAAGATCCAAAACAATTTCACTAAACCTGGTGACGATTAGTGAACCAGAGATACCAACATTAGATTATAATAACGATAAGAAATAAGAACTAATTTAATAAGAAGAAAAGAATTGACACCTAAATCATCACACATTCAAGTTACAAACATCAGTGCCTGCTCTTACATTAAAAGTAAGTAGTATACATGTACTTCTAAAAATCAAACAGAAAGGTGATGCTGGCTTACAGTCTTTTAGGACAGGTATCTGCTGTTTACCTAAAATAATAGTGTTGCAGATAGCCTGAGGCGTGTAGTTAACAGAAAGTGGCCCCTGGCGATCAATGCAGCGTGACTGAGCTCACTCGCGGGCTGAACCGGACCATTACACTCATCAGGAATGCAGGGAGGAACCTGGATGGGACACTTTTTGGAAGGCTGTTCTAAAAAAATCTACTGTACTTGATATGAAAGAGTCTTCTCCTATATCTTGCAAATGATGTGATCTAATCAAAAACACCTGAGGCACATCATCATCTGGCAAACTCATTGCCAAATTAACTGAATAAATATGAAAATATGAAATGAAAAGTGCCTGTGGAAGAAGTAAGCAAGAGAATGTACAAAATCCATCATGTGATTCAGACAACTTCTTTCAAGAATAAAATACATATCTCATTCAGCGACATTTGTTTGAGCGTTTGGTGTTTTATATGCATTTTGTGACATGCTGGGTACTTTTTATTTTTTATTTTACTTTAAGGTCCACTTCTCGCTATTAACCATTAACTATGACTTTTTCCTCAATAAACTCGTATTTTGCTGTTCATTAATAGTTAGTAAGGTGGTTGTTAAGTTTAACGCTTTTCATGCACAAAATCAAGTTTAGAATTTTGCGAATGAAATATAGTCCTAACTACAAATTACAAATGCGACAGTTCTTAATCTTTCTGTGTACGAAAGCAACTCTCAGGTCATAGGTCAGGGAATGTGTGATCTGATAAAATGGATAAAATACATGCAATGCAAATCACTTTTGATAAAAGTGACTGCTAAATGCTTAAATGTCAAATTTTGTCATGAAATACAGCATTTGTGTCACATACTTCAAATTTGTCAGGTTTCACTCTGCACCCCATGCACTATAAAAATAAATATATTTTTTATTCGCATCTATATATAGTTGCATGAAAAAACTAAAATATCCATTGCTCAGAAGGTTCTTTACAGTGTGCAAACATTCTTTGGATTATTAAAGGTGTTGTATGTAGGATTGACACAGAGTGGTTTAACTAGGTATTGCAGTCCAAATTCAAAATATCGGAGAGAGTTTTTTTCACTCGACCCCTCCTCCTCAGATGCACTCGACGATAATTCAATTCAATTCAATTCAAGGGTAAACTGGCAGTGGGCAGGTTTCACAAACCAAAACAGAGAACGGCATTCTGACCCGGAACACATATTTTCAGGAGAATAACTGACTGTAGCATTGTTTTTCAGATAAACAAGTATGTTAACGTAGCATGTTTCTTAAATATCTGCAAACATATTATGGTATTTTTATGCTTCAGTAGAGTCAAAAACTTACATACAGCACTTTTAAAATTGGTTCTTTTAAGAACTGTTCACTGAAGGGTTCTCTGGGAAACAAAAAATGGTTCTTTAACGGCATTGCTTCCAAAACCCCATTTCAGAAGCTTTATTTTAGTGCTTACTCTGTCCACATTCTGCGCTCTGATTGGTAGTTCCCATGCTGCATTGCTGAAGATGCACATCAGTTTGAATCCAGCTCAATTTTAGCATCAGCTCCAGTCTCCGTCGTTCATGTCAACTCTCACTGAAAATGAATGGATTCCGGTCACTTTGTCATTGAAAATTGCTGTCAGATTGCATGAATGCTCCTTTAGTTTGTCCCTTACCCTGGGTGAGACTGACAGAGTCAATGAATCAATAAGCCGAAATAATTAAAATGCTGGGAAAGTGCTCATTCTACATTGAAGAGGGTCATTTTATAGCCCAATTTGCAAAGTTTACAGAGAGCGGCCTTACACAGGCAGGTCCGGCGCTGTAGCTTTATTAGAGATATTAAGATTCAGCTCACTATTAGCCGCCAGTGGTGAATTTTAGTGTGCCTGCAAGGCTACCGAACCAATTTACCTCTTTTCCCTTAAGCATCAGCTTATCTTTAAGCAGAGCAGTTGAGTAGCACAGTTCACCTCCTTTTACCTCTGAAAAGTTGAGGCTAAAACAAACGCTGATCGATTCCACCAGTGTGTCAAAGTTTACTTCTGCGCTCAGGTTAAGGATGGAGAAGCTCTTGCGGTTATAAAGCGCAGTAATAAAAAGCTTGTGGTAACCCTGGTGGGGGCCAAATCTCGACCCGACTCCCACAAACTCCTGAGCTAACATTTGTCTTTGGCTTTCCATTGGATAAACTGTACTTTCATGTTCTTTTTTCACAATGCCTCCTCAGTTGTTGCTAGAACCTGCCTCATTTCATCTCGAAGAATATTAATAAGGAAAGGTAGGGGAAAAAACTTTCCTTCGGGTTTCTGCAGGAAAGGAGGAGACCAGGACGCCTACAGAATATACATTAGATACTCTAATTTGACCCTTGTATTCAGTGTGAAAAAGACTATTATGAGGCAGGAAAGCGTGGAAGAAGACATCTAGTGTGTGAGTATGTGTGTATGTGTGTGATATACTTCAACTTAAGTCCCACATGGGACGGAAAAGCACTTGTATTTTGTGTTTGAATGAATATGACAGTGATGTACATGCTCTTTTTGCGATGCCCATACAGATATTCCTACATATGCCTTTGCTTGTCTCGTCATGCAAAGCGAGCCTGAAGCCTTCTGGGTATTTCAGACCGCTGAGACGCCACACTGTGCAGCTCTGCTTCCATTCCTTCCTGAGCTCCATTCAGTTTAGCAATACAAAACCCTTTCAGATTCTATGGCATTTAAAACTGTAAAAAAATGCAGCAAATCAGCATACTGGAATGATTTCTGGAAGGACTATCACACTCAAGACTAGAGTAATGATGCTGAAAATTCAGCTTTGATCACAGAAATAAATTACATTTTAAAATATATTTAAATAGAAAACACTTATGTAAAACTGTAATAATATTTCACAATATTACTGTATTTTTTTATCAAAGAAATACATCATTGGTGAGGTTTCAAAAACATTTTACAAAACGTTACCAGCTCCAAACTTTGAAACATTACAGTAGTATTTAGTTCATCCAAAAATGTATATTGTCAGTGATTTTTAATATTTTAATTCGTTCAGTGTAGTTTCAAACTTGTATGATTTTATGGTACACAGAGAAGAAACTTAGTAGAATGCTCATGCTGTTCTATGCATACAATGAAAATGAATGAGGACTGTAGCTGTGAACCCCCCAAAATTACACTATTACTGAACATTCTCTATTGGTTTAATTAAATATACCACATCGCTGGTTTAACCTAGATTTTTCCCCTTTGTTTATTCCTTGAAAACTCACAAACTGATCAGCATGTGGCATTTTTGATTCCTTCACATAGTCTTCTGATGAGTGGCCAGCATGGAATGTGCAATTATTTTGTAGTTTAAAGGAACAATCGGCAGAACTGCAGTACGTGGTTGTAATTTCAACTTGTGTTACATGCAGTAGAGAATAGTACTATATTATTAAAAGCAAGCCAAAGGTGCGCAGAACTGAACAGGCGTTCTGATTCTGTGTGTGCAGAGTCTGTGTGGGTCTGGTGATCAGGGAAACATAGAAGAAATAAACACAAAACATAAACCCTGACATCTTTGCTTACCCCCTGAAGTGAAACACACTCATTATCATGCGCACACTAACAGTTCAGACGGACTTCTGCTACTTCCAGAAGCATTGCTATGGCAACATCGCACGTCTGCTCGTACAACTACACAGGTCTCTCTCTCTGTGATGGACTTTCAGAGGAGGCTAATGCCAGCCTCACAGCAGGATGAATGCGGTGGATCCCAGAATCCTCTTTCTCATTTGTATGTCACAGTACTTTGGTTACAGGTCTATGTTAACAGCATGTCAAAGTGCTCTCTCACCCAGCTTTACCTCATCCGTCTCTCTATTATTACATCTTGACCCACACATCCATCCATCCCTCGCTCGCCCTGTACCCGCTCTTCTCCATCACCCTGACTGCTCTACCTTTTTTCACCATCTATAGCAAAATAGCCCTGATCTACTGCTGCCCTAGAGGAAGAAACCAAGAAAACAGTCCACCATCCACTATCCCGTCCAACCGAATCCATCCATTGCCTCCCATATCAAAGAGTTCATTTTAAAATACCATTATTTATTTATAACAATTATAGATAACACTTTAGTATAGGGACCAATTCTCACTATTGTCACGTTTCCTTATTTGGTCATCTTCCTTTTCTTGTTTTAGTTAATTGATTGATCCTCACCTCCTGTCTCCTGTTCCCTCATTACCTTCTGTGTGTATTAATACCCGTTCTGTTCAGTTCCTCCTCGTCCGTGATTGTCGATGTTCATCGTTGTTGATATATGTGACTTGTATGTAGCTAAGCTGTATGTGAAATTGTAGTATATTGTCTGTATTCTTCGTTATCGTCAGTAAACTCCTCATTTATTCCTTATCCTCCTCTTGCACTTTGTTTTACGTTTAGCACTACCTCACCTGTAACAACTATTAACTAGCTGCTTATTAGCATGCCTATTATTAACATATTGGCTGTTTACTAGTACTTATTATTAGTATTAGTATTAGTATTTTGATACAAAAGTCGTAGTTAATGGATTGTTAATAGCGAGAATTGGACCTTAAAATAAAGTGACCGAATTATTACCAGTAATGACCAGCTGCTGGACATTTTTTTGGGAGGACTGTGTCATGGAAAATCCCAGTATGATTTAATGCTAAAAAGGGAAAGTTAGAGAAGAGGTAAAAAAAAAAAAAAAAAAATTATAATAATATTAATAAATAAGGAAAAGACTAGAATTTGAGAAGCTTGAAACATATTAAAAATAAAATAAATAACCAAATAAATGAATAGTTAACAAAAGGGGAAAATGTTAATTCTAGCATTTGAGAGGCTTGAAACAAACAAACAAACAAATACATAAATCAAAGGAAAAATATTAAGACTAAAATGTATGTATGGGTCGTATTTCTGTATATCTATAGTAGTTGTAACATAATGTGCATAAAACATAAAATAACATGTGCCTTTGTGAGAGAACTATGAAAGAATAATGTAAAATGTTTTATATATTGTTGATGTTGTCCAATAAAACATCTGTATTTGCTTCTAGTGCTGAATAACAGTAGTTATTGCTATAACAGGGTAATTCATAGGAAATATTGGCCCTGTTTGAAATGCAGATCATTAGGAACAGGAAGGTTTCCCCCAAGCTTTTAAGATCCATTCTCTTAGGATAATATGAAACCACATAATAATCTGGAGATGTGTGTTTGTGTCTTCCAGACACATGCACCCACTCACAGCTCTCATATTCTGTTTTTCACATGTGCGGCCCACTCTTTCCAATTATCTGACCATGTGAGCATGAGTTATAGCTGTGCGCTTTCTTTTGCGAGGTGTTACGACATCTGCGCGGGAACAAGGAAAGAGGAAAAGAGAGAAAGCATCGCTCTTTTGAATATATAAAGATCAAGGGAAGATCAAAGGAGAGGACGCAGTAAGTCAGCTTACGGACGCTACGGTTAATAGATGAAAGCATGACTGGCTCTCATACATGCTGTCTGTTTTCATTCATCCGGCCCATCCTCTCATCTCCTCTCAAGCTCAAGCACTCTGCTCAGGCTTTGGCTCACTGAGACTCTCACCCTAAAAATCAGCGATCCAACTGAAAATCTTCCTATAATCCTGAAATCAAAAAATGATTTTCTGAAAATCTGTGAGTTGCATTGCATGTGTAAAGGTGGCTTTCATTATGACAGCGTGTTAATGTGTTCGGAGTATTTCACAGTATTATGCCATGCAGTTGCTAGGGTGTTCTGGGTGGTTGCCAGGGTGTTGCTAAAACACCTACTTTCCTGCATTGAGTTTCAGTATATAAAAAATACATATTTATAAGTATACATAAGTATATTCTTAAAGTATCTGTACTTTATCTGAGTATCTAGTTTCTTGAGCTGGAGTGTGCATGAAACTGCTGGCATGAAAAATAAGTTACAAATTACAGAATTGTAGAATTTATTACTGTAATTAAAAATCCTGTTTAGGTTGCGTACTGTCAGCCCACTGAATGTAAACATCTCAATGGGGAAGATTTTAGGTAAAAACCAAACATAACATTAAAATAACGCAAATGAATGCATCTTCCCTGCTGCTGCAGCAGTTTCAAATGAGTTTCAAACTATGTTTCTTAAAATTATATTCATTTTGCCCTATATGATGTGATTTTACAGTATTTACAGTATTTTTACAGTATCTTCTCATTTTTAAATACTCTATACTGGCCCCTATGATTTCCATGATGCAGAAAATATAGTCGGAATCAGGCATAAAACAACAGAATTTGCAAAACTTTGGATGAAAATATTAAAAGTAGGTCAGTACACTTAAAAATGCAATATGGACTAATGTCTAAGAATATTAATCCTGCTTGTTCTGCGTGTCTCTGTGTGAATGAATGGCACAGACGTGTGGTTTTGTTTTACTACACACATACTAAAGGACGTGATGCTTGGGGTGTTTTCAGCCTCTGCTGCCTCAGTACAAGAGTACATAATCTAGAGCTGCTCTGAGAGTCACTTCATGAGCATTTTACCATTTCTTTTGAGAAAATCTATCATCATATCATATACAAACAGAAACTTAAAAGTTTTCACATAAAAAACTGTGTGAGACTCTGGGTTTGGTGTGTGTTTTGTAGCCCATGTGTTTCCATGCCCTTATTTGGTTTCCCTGTTCTGTTATGTTTAATTGGTTCCAGCTTTGTTTAATTAATTATCCTATTTTGCCCTTGTATTTAAACCCTGTGTTTCCCTGAGTCTATGCCAGCTGTCAAACGTCATTCTGTGTTCCTGATGTGTCGAGTCCTGTGATCCCCAGCCTTTGTTAATGAAACCCTTTTGATTTATCTACTTCTCGTCTCCTCGCTCCTTCGTTCATGTGTAAATCGTGATGCGCTGACAGAAATATATTACTTAATGTAAAGATAGTACTACTACTAATAATAATAACCTTTTTTAAATATAAAATCAGTCAATTACAAAAATATAAAACGGATTTCATAGAGCCTTAGCATATAATTTTTGTTACACTTTTAATAAATTGCTGTTAAATTGTGTAAGTTTCATGATTTCAATTAATTAGATATGCTTTTTGATTAATAAAATGTAATTTAACCATTTAAATATAGTCTAGGAAAAAAGGGAAATGAATGGAATCCAGAAAAATTTAAATGGGACAAACGGAATTTAGGAAAAAATAAAACAGATTTCATAGGGCTCTAAGTCTGTTATTTATTTATTTATTTGTTTGCACACATAAAGTATGAGTAAGGGAAATCGATATTTTAATATATTTAATGTTTTGAAAGTGTATGACAACCCAGCCCGAACCTTTGGCAATTATATATAATATTTTACGAGGTGGCTAATTTGAACAAAATCTCACTTGTAGAAATTCATAAAATTTTTGACAAATTGTATGGATTTTACAAGTTACACGATTCGGATAAATTTGTTTGAATTACCTACATCTAATCCTGCCCCTAAACCTACCCGTCACTGGGGTCTAGACAAATCATTCAAAATCATACGAATTCATACAGATTAGCCACCGTGCAAAATAAGTAAGAATTAGTTGGAACTTGTTAGACAAGCCCTTTTCCCCCAGATATTTTGAGCAGTAGAGCTGATGAGTTGAATCAGGTGTGTTTGAATAGGGAGACATCTGAAATGTGCAGTGTTGGGGGTTCTCCAGGACCAGGATTGGGAACCACTGGGTCAAAATGAGAGATACTTAGCATGAAGTTTGGTTTGGCGGTATGGTTCAGTTCTGGGCCAAAACTCCCTGCCCATCCAGGCAGCCTGTCATGAATGAGCAGGGAGAGCAGCCATAATAACTCCCCAGGGTAAACAGAACGGAACAAGGCAGACATCATTAATGTACTTAAAGATATTTAGGTGTAACACTTTATTCAAGATAAATGTGTCTGATTAACAAGGAATATAACAGAAAGCCAAGTCCTGACAGTGGCGAAAGGAGAAGCTTATAGGTAGATGAGATCCGCTGAGAATGAGCTAATACAACCTTGACTCACATGACCTGCCAGAACTAACGCTACTTTATACTTTTACTGGAGTAATATTTATTAGGTTATCTGTACTTGTACTCAAGTACTTGATTTGTGAACTTTGTCCAAAACTGAAAAAGCACTACGGTAATACCATGTGCAATAGCACAGCACTCTCTGCCACAGTAATGCCAGCCAGACAGTCTTGTTTTTGTTGTAATCTACTTTATGGTGCAGCTAGTCAAGTTCATTTAGTGTGAAACTGTGCAGCCCAATGAGGAACAGCATCTTTGAGGCAGCATGATAGCTTGTACATTACCAGTGATTCAATTGTGAGCATGTTGAGAGCCGCAAACAGTATATATATTTTTTTAAATTACTGCAATCTGTTGAAAGCAACTCATAACAATATACTGTAGATTGTGCTCATGGTGGCAGCTAAATACGAGCACCTACATCTGTCAGCAGTTTACTGGGAAACCGCTCACACTGATGAAGCAAAAACATAAACGAGAACAATTTAATAACTGAAAAATATGGGCCTCGTGAAATACTGAGGCAGGCTGGATGAAGTTAAACACATCTGTGAAATCTGGCACTGTAAAAGCAGTGAGACGCGTTTGGCAGATGAGGCGCACATATGGGCTGAACTGAGCCAGACACATCCGTGTGGTTCAGACTTGGGTTTGGGTTGAACAGGGTAATGGAGTGTTTTAGTGGGACAGATGTGGAGACGGGAATATCTGCAGCGGCCAAAGAGAGGGTGGCGGTTATTTTCAATTTATTTAGTGGCTCTATTAAACACTTATCTCCTTCTTTCCTGAGTATTTGATGTGTGTGAAACACAGAGTGGGATGTGTTAGGGTTCTGTCACACATCATTAATCAGTGTGAGTGTGT